>NC_133619.1:357651862-357955434 GCF_048593235.1 Sminthopsis crassicaudata | reverse complement strand
CCATGAGGGTTAGAGGGTTACTGAGTGAGGATATGAGAGAATTCAGAATTCAAATTTTTAAAAATTAATGTTAATTTATTTATATATACTTTGGAAAATAAAATACTAAATGTTTTTTTTTTTAAATACTTCAAATTATAATCACTTTCCTTGCAATTATGAATGAAGTTTTTATGTAAAATCCTTAATTCAATTTGGGAATTTCTCACTAAAACATACAAAAAAACTGAATTTTCTACTAAAAGTATTAGGGAGTCAATCATATTCATATGTGTTTACCCTAGTTCTTAGGGAAAATAGTCTTCTGTTGTTTTTTTTCAAAACTACATTTTTATCTTGTTACTTCATTTAATCCCCTCTTAAGAGGATATCATACATATATTATAGTTTTAATTTAAATAGTAGTTTCAATGCTACCATAATGAAATTTACATGTTCCTATGCATCTATACATCAAACAAAATTTTACAATTCACCTTCTAATTTTAGAAATCTGTTAAGAAAGGGCAAAGAATGATATGGTTATAATGATATCAAGATTTGCATCCTCAAGGGTACATATTGACCTGATAAAAGTCTTAATAGGGGAAAAATTACTTTATCTATGTTTAATACCAGGTATAAGTCATATTAACATCCAGTTTAAATTTCCACTGTATTCATAGGGTATCAAAAGCCAGGCTAAAGATTTACCAGAGGGGAAATTTCTTTTTTAAAGAGGAAATAATACCATATGGAAATTGAGACAAGCGGCTTCTACCTTAAGACATGCCAAGGTTATCTCTTAACTTTTCTAAGGACAAGTACTGATCTGTAGTTGTTTTCAGACTGCAACACATACTGTTTTCTCCTCAAATATTAGAGCTTTGGTTTAATATGTGTTATAGACAATCATATCTAAAGATTTTCAGTCAAAGGGCTAGGGTAAGGGAGAATACATCTTTAGCTGCATTAGAAGATAAGAAAGACCAAAGCAAGATCTTGAGCTTGCAAATTATGCTCAAGGTTGTCCCTGAGCTAATCAAAGCAATTTTGTGATTTCTGCACTACCTCCAAATTTGGCTAGAGTTCATTTTCAAGGGGTTATTGGTATGCCAAGCAGTTTTAGTCTTCAAAAGCCATTCTAAATTGTTATTTTTTGTGTAATCCCATTGTCCTGGGATTACTCTCCTTTGAAGAAGTTCTAACATATAATATAGTAATTACAGACATCAGGTGATAAAATCTCACACTAAAGTGGTGACAGTGTCAGAGGAGAAAAGGGGACATTTCCTAGTGATGCTTTACAAAATAATGCAAGGATTCTCAAACTATGGCCTAAGAGCCAGATGTGGCCTGCTAAGGACATTTATGTGCTGCCAGGCTATGGCAAATGGGCTGAGGGGGCAGAAACAGTGTGAGTTTTTTATTTTACTATAGTCCGGCCCTCCAACAGTCTGAGGGACAGTGAACTGGTCCCCTATTTAAAAAGTTTGAGGACCACTGAATAAGCCTGTTGGATGATCTTGACAAAGAGTGTGGATATAAGCATATACTCATCATGTAACTCATCGTGAAACAATTGTAGCCATCTTCCCCAATGGCTAATTTCTTCTCCATTGAGGTCCTCTTTTTTATGCTTCTCTTGAAGCATATATCATCCCTTCCTCCTCTTCCTGGTTGTTAAATCCAGTTCTTTCCAAGAAATTCTTACTCTATTCATTAACATTAAAGATTATATTTGAAGAGTAAATATTCTAAATTATGTTAGGCAGAAAATCATTCATTTTATCATTGACATTTTACAACAATTACATCTAAAACTTATTAAGTATAGTATAATTCTGTTCAATTGAAATAATAATAAATAGTAAAATTGTTAGTGTTTATATAATGATTGCCATATGCCAGGTACTATATGAAGCATTTCACAATCATAACTTTTAATTCTCACAAAAATACTGGAAAGTGAGTGTCATTCTTCTCTTTTTAACAAAATAGTAAACTAAGCTAAGCAAAAGTGTAGTCATTTGCTTAAAGTCACACAGCTAATAAATTTCTTAGTACCAAAAAGGAAATATAATTTATATAAAGTCTGACTTGCCACAATTATTTTGTTTAATTTCAGAACAAAATGTTGTAATATTATCCAAGATTTGTTGAAGAACTCTCAGCTTCCTATAACTGTTTTCTTATTAATTTTTAAATTACCCCTAATTCTTTTCATATTAACACCCTAGCCATATCCTCTCATCTTTTCCTAGGTTTGCTAATTTTAACCCAAGGTGAAACATGGAGACAGGCTCCAAGTCTTAAAGTTGAATTCCTATCCTCTAGCTTTGAAAGTCTGAAAGTTCAAAAAGATTGGGTTAAATCCTTTATATGTTTTTTTTTTTTTTTTTTCCAGAGCAGAGTACTTTATTTCCCAATCTTATCCCAGACTATCTAAAGAGTTAACCTTCACTCCATAGAATTTCCCCTTTGTAATTTTAATACTGTTATCCTTTGTCATTTAAGAGCTTACAAATATATTGTCTTTCCCATTTTTCTTAGAAGGCTTTGCTTCTAATTTACCTAAATAATTAATTCTATTGTATAAAACTTTGGAAATTTTACTTCAGCCTTCCCAAAAGACATGTCTACTTCTTGGTAACATTCCCCTGACTCCTTTCTTATGAATAACTTTCTCTACTACAACAGGGTCTTAGTCAAAGATGAAATCTATTTATTTTATGTCTTTTATGATGACATTTAAAGTAAGAAAAAATATTGCTTTGGTATAAATATAAACCACTGTCCATGGCTGAAGAAGATGTAACAAATAAACTAAAATTAAATCTTGTGGCATAAAAAAACCAAAAAACCAAAACCAAATAAACAAAACAAAACAAACAAACAAAAAAGCCAAAGTGGAGTCAATAAGATTCAATAAGTTTGGTTGATAGAATTCTCACAGTTCCAAAGATTAAACTTTACCCTTTTAGTAATACAGTTGAAATTGATGAGAGTTAGGGAAGGGAAACCCTCTTTTGGGTCGTGATGGAGCAGAGTCCCCTGCTAAAGGAATTTGAATGCCTGAAAACCTAGATTGATAAAAAGATTTATTTTAGGGATTTGGAAGTAAAGTTAAAGGTAGAAAGATGCCAGGGCCAGAAGTGGTCGCTGGCAGACAGGAACCCTTACATGGCCTGAAGGATACCATGTTTGGGGGGAAGGGTTCCTGCAAAGAGAGAGATCCAGTTTGGCTCTTTTATACCTAAAGGGGCTTGTGGTGATGTTCCAAGTTGGCTCAGATCTGGTGGGGGCTAGGACAGCCTGGTGACCAGGATTTGTAAATCAAAGGTCAGCCATGGGGGTGGGGTTTCTTAAAGGGACCTCAATTCCCATCAAAATCAAGAAGGATATAACCAATAACAGTGCTCAAAAGTCACATTAGATGTTAGAACATCTATTGGGTTAAATTCATGCCCTTTGTTCTGAGGCAAGGCCCTACTTTAAATTACAAGGGCTAAAATTTTATTCCTAATTTTAACTAGGCTATTTTCTAAATCTGCAACAGCTTATAAACATTAAATTAGAAGGAAAGAAAAAAAAGGAAAAGGAGGAGAAAGGCTATAAGAGATAGAAACAGGGACAGCAATAAGACATGACAAGTAATATATTTAGAGAAAAAATACTCAAATTAAATATAAGAACTCAACAACAATATAAACATTTCATATTGTTTTATGTAAAATCATTCAAAAACATCTTAATAATTGCACAGTCTGAGAACTGATGATTTATTCATTCATTTAAGAAAAGGACAATTTACCAGGTAAATGGGGTGATGAGGATGATTGGTAATATTTGTATAACCCCTTAGGCTTGTAAAAAAGCTTGGAAATTGTCCCTTTTTTATCATCATAGAAACCTTGAAATGTATTTTCATTACCTATATTTCTTATCTCCATTATTATTCCTATTTCTTTTTTTTTTTTTTTTTTTAATAAGGAAAGTGGGGGCAGTTAGGTGGCGCAGTGAATAGAGCACCAGCCCTGACATCAGGAGAACCTGAGTTCAAATTTGACCTCAGACACTTAACACTTCCTAGCTGTGTGACCCTGGGCAAGTCACTTAACCTTAATTGCCTCAGGAGAAAAAAAATTGAGGAAAGTGAGATATAATGAGGTTAAATGATTTCCCCAGAATCACAAACTTTGAAGAATCTAAGATCAGATTTGAATTCAAGTCTTCCTGAAACTAGACCCAGCACTCTACCCACTGAGTCACCTTGATGCACAATTAACCTTATATTTATTAATTTGCCTCAGCCACTTATAAGCATTATAATGAATAGACTAAGAATTTCTTGGGAAGAACTGGATTTAAAAACCAAGAGAAGGAAGAAGCGGTGATATATGCAAGCACATATTTAATTTTAATCTTCATTATTAACATTTTCTGCACTTCTGCCTGAAGTCTAGACTATCAAACAACAAGAAATCAAGCTCTGATTTGTAAATTGCTGATTTCAGAGGTGCAAATGCTTACACTGAAAATTTAATAATCCCTCTAATAAACTGATTAGAGCACACTGTTGGTTAATCTCAACAACATTTAGCAACTGATTGGATATGCAGAGTAAGAGAAAGCTGTTACAATGGAAAGAGAAATTGATTTGGACTCAAGGGATTTAAATTATAATCCTAACAATATCATTTTCTTACTATGTGTGACAAGTAACATTCCTCTGATTCAGTTTCTCCATCTATAAAATAGAAGGTATAGTACTTATTAACCTGAAGGATCCCTCTCATTTCTAAATCTATCAACCATTTATAAAAATAGAATATCTGTAAAATGTAAGAAAGTGATCATCCCATTTTACAGATGATTAAATTGAAGTTTAAAGAGGTTCCACAACCAAGTTCACATAGCTTGAAAATTGTAGAATTGGTAGTTAAATCCAGCTATTCTAATTCTAAAATCAATGACTTCTCTTTTTACAATGCCATACTGTCCCTTTTTAATACAGGCCTTCATATTTATTTTTTCATAATACACACACAGATTATATATATATATGTCCAATGCTTTTAATTTTCCAAATTACTTTCCCATCAGCTGTTATCTCATCTGATCCTCACAACACCCTTGGAAGTGGGTAAAATCCTAGTTGTTGATTTACCAAAGTGGCTAAGCTATCTTCAGAGGGTAGAAATCCCCAAGTTCATCATGCATCCACATTTGTGGATTCCATGATCTTTTATGATCTTTACTTCTCTGATAAATGAATGGACTGAAAAATGACTATATAATCAAAGTGAGATTTGTCCTGGGTGATACTGCATGAATAATTTATGTAGTATATATACTGCTGGATGGAGCACTTAACTAAACACTTGATCAGATGCCTGTTATTATCTGGCTGGCAGACAATCAAAAATGAAATGAAATTTGGGCATACATACTTGGAAAAGACCACAGAGAGCAAAGGAAGAAAAAGAAAAAGAGAGACAATTGTTAATGTACTTAGATTGAATTTAACTTTTTATGCCTGCAAGGTGCCTGTTAGGTAAATAGGCTGACATATACATATTGCATCCTTGACTGAAATTATTCAAAACCATTGTGATTCCAGTTATATTTAAGGCTCTGCTCTGGCTATGAAATGATAGCTCACTTGTTGAATGCATTCATAATTAGCATGAATCAATTCTGACACTGATGGCACAAATCATCGCTCTGGTGCTGATAAATATGAGTTAGTTACAGTTAATAATTGAAAATGCATTGCACATGGAATTTCTGATCTTTCCAAAGGATGCAACTTTTTGGAACCTGGTTTCAGAGTCCATTAGCTATATGGAAAACTGCAAATGGTTCTTGAGAAAAAATAGGATTGTTGAAACAATATGAGAAGAGATGTAAAAAGAGGAAAAAGCAAAGATTAAGAATACAGAGGGGACCTAAGAATGGAGAATATTTTGTGGATTTCCCATGATATTGAAATATTTTTACATGCATCTCTTTTATTAGATTACAAAACAAATTAAAACTTGCCCTTTATTTCTCAAAGTAACAGGCTATTGCTCCTAATTTCCCCATTCTTATCCATGGCACTATGATTCAGTCTCCCATCTAAGAATATCTGAGAAGTTTTTGACATCCCTTTTCTGGGGACCTAATAACCAATCAGTCCGGCAAACATTCTTTCTAATATATCTTATATATCTTCTCTCTTCTTGTTATTGTTGTGAGAGAAAGGACAATGTTAACTTGTGACTTGGATATTGCAATAAATCTTTGTTAACATAGCAACCCATAGGGATCTCTCCTTTTAAACACATTCCAAGTAGTTCATATTCTTTGCATTACTAATTGGGTCCTTAGAATGTGCCACCATGTTTCAGTTTTTAAACACACTCTTTATCTGTAAACTAAAAGTTAATGACTCCTAAACTCCTCCCTTCCATCAAATCTGTGGTTCTATGAACCTCTGTCTTATAATTTAAGAATTTTTGATTTAGACCTGGAAGAAACTTTAAAAATGATTTACCTCAGCTCACTCATTTTTAATAAATCAATCAATAGTCTATTTATCACACATTATAGTTGAAATTGGGGATATAGAAATAATACAACCATTATCCTTAAAGTTAGTTAGGTGATGCAGTTGATAAAGTTCTGGATACAGGGTTAAGAAAATCTAGAGTTCAAATTCAGTCACAGACACTTACTACTATTATGACTGAGCACAGCATTTAATCTCTGACTTCTTCAATTTCCACATCTTTAAAATGGGAAAAAAATAAGAATACCTGCCTCCCCAAGAATATTCTGAGGATAAAGTGAGCTAAAATTTGTAAAGCTCTTTATAAACATTAATGACTATGTATAAATGTTAACTCAAGACTCTTACCCTTTGTCATGAAGAAACTAATTATAAGAAAGGTAAAGTAAGTTACTTACTCAATTTACCCATTATAACAATAATAAACAGCAGCAATAGAATAATGCCCATGTCCTCTGTCTTCCACTTAACTACTCTGTTTACTCTAATTCTCTGCCTCATTTTAGTTCTATATGTTTATGTTGATTCTCCTCATCTAAACCATCAGCTCTTTGGGGAGAAAAAAAATTTTATCTTCATAACATGAAGATATGTACTGCTTAGACTCTCCATTTCTTGTGTATTTTTTCCATTTAGCTATTACAAGTTACTTCTATTTAATTAATTATTGTTGCCCTAGAAACAAGAAAGTCTCAGTACCACAAGGCACTTCTAGATGAGCTTCTTTACTACACATGTCAGTCATTCCAACTTCCCACCTTATTCCAAAGTAGGGATTTATAACTTGGAGAAGACTAAGGTTCCTGGTAAAATGTTTTTTAACAAAACTAGTCTGGGCCAAATAACATTTGCCCAAAATGAATGATTTTTGCCATTTTAACTATTACATTGTTTTGAGGAATAATTGCACCCAAAAGTATTCAGAAATGTCATGAATTTGTGGCCAATCATTTGGGCAATGACTAAACAAATTGAGGTATATGTAAACTAACTATAGTTTATGTTGATAAGCTCATTTATTTTAGGGGAAAATACATGGATAGACTTGCATAAAGAAGAGTGAAATAAGCAAAACCAAGAATATGTTATGTACAGTAATAGCAATATTGTTTTAAGAACAATTTTGATCAACTAAGTCATTTTGATTAATTGTAAATACCCAAATTTATTATAAATGAAACACAAAGGAAGACTATCTGCATCTAGAGAAAGAACTGACAAATAGAAGTATGTATTGAATGATTTTATACATATATACATATTTATGTCTACTTTTACATATCTCTAGAAGTGGAGAGGAAGGAAAAAATGTATATATTAAATTTATTATATATTTTAAGAGGAATAGCAAGTTACATATAATAAATTTCCAGTTTTATGTAAGATCATCTTTTTATTTTTGTACTATGTTATGGAAATGCTTATTTATTTTTAGATAAAAAATGAAATAAAATTTAAAATAAATTTCCAAAAACTTTCCAATAACACAGACAAAATGATAGCTTGCTTGTGTTGTGAAGACTATTCACTTGTAAAGACAGTTTTTGTTTTTCATAGGTAGACAGGCTGACCTCTAAATAAACATTTTTACATAATGTGATCTGCAGAGCCCTTTTGGAAGGGAGAGAAAAAGGCAGTTAGAACACTAGCCTTCAAAGAGAGAAATGCCTTAGACCATGATTCAAGGACACTTGAAGACCAGAGTTAGAGAAGAAATCATAAGAGGAGAAAGACAGGAGACAAGCCAGCCATATGGGGACTTGAACAGAATCAAAAGAAAAAAGGGCTGTGCAGATACATGTAACCATATGCAGACTTACAGAAGACAGACTATACTGACCAAATACAAGGTTGAGTAAAAACAACAAGGAAAAGTTTTTTTCTCTCTGGACACTGATGGCTGCAAGCTAAGATGTCTTGGAACATCCAATTGAGAGGCAAGAACCAAAAGAACGCATAATACCATACAATAAAGTTAATAATGGGGTTTATTTGGAATGTGGATTTCTTTCAGAATTCTTTATACAAAGTCAAATTTGCATAATATAAATTTGCATATGGTAAGAACTGTCTATATTATATCATTGTAAAATATATTGTTATAGGATCTTGACCAAAGAACAGTCAATCCAATTCAATTCAATTAAATAAATATTAAATGGTTATTATATGGCATGACCTTGCATAAATCAAAACCTAAGGATTCGGAAGAAGAGCAGCAATATGGAGCCCAATGGGGACATGGACTGAGGAAGATGAAACTAATCCAATAACAAAGCCAAGACTTCCCCCTCTTTCCATTCTTAATAATTTCAACTATGATCTTAGAATGTTAACATGTCTCCCTTTTCTTCTGATGCTTGGATCTTGAATTCATGTCTTACATATGACATTCTATCTTTGTGACCTTGAGCAAGTCATTTAAGATCTTTGGGTTTCATTTGGACCAGATGATTTGGACCAATTATAAATCTATAATCCCATGTCTCTGTTAATTTAATTCTACCAATATTTTCCTCTGTAACATATTATAGCTGTTGCCTCTTATTGTGGTCTAATTGCTTTTTTTAACTTTGGTTTTAACCTTTTGACTACATTAAGGATGGGGAACCACTGGTCGGTGGGTCAGCCATATAAGGCTTGTGGAATCTTTTATATAATCAACTATAGGAGATGATGAGCTGAAAGGTAAGTACAAAAACCCCACTGCTTGAGTTCTTCAATTGATAATCTTGTTGGCCTGCCAATAATGTTATAAATATCCAAATTGTCCTTGGCAGAAAAAAGGTTCCCCACTCCTGGACTACATCTCCATTTACTCCTCAATATGCTGATGTCTTTCGTTGCCAACCATTCATTCCCTCTATCTTTTCTCAGTAAAATTGTTTTTGATTGGACTTGATGACTCTCATGGAAAATGTATTTGTTATTTTTTTTTCTTTCTGGAATCTTGTTTCCATTCAGAATTCTAAGTTCTGATTCTCAGTATACCTAACCAAAACTTACCTAATCCTTTTTGAAGTAGTTCACTTCAAGAACTGGACCAGAAAAGCCCACCTCAGTTTGTATTTTCATTGACAGGTTCTTGGGTTTGTCCTTGCCTACACTCCATCCTAATAAGAAAATTCTAAAATTCTTTCAGTTCATCTAAGCTGAACTTGCTTAATCTTGGACACTTATGTCATGTTATTAGAATAAAATTAAGATAGTAAGATCTATAAGAAACAAAGCAAAACATAAATGTTTCATGCTCTTACAATAAAATTCAACATTTAACAATTGAGAAATCTAAATTCAAAATAATTATAAAAATTAACCAATAAAAAGCATTAATTGTAGATATGCAAAATTAATTAATAGTATTTGAAATGGAGTCAATTTCATTTTAAAAGAAAAACAAAGATCTTATTCAGATTTTAATTTGTATCTTACATTTGGTGGAAAGAGGGGTTGTAGCATATATTCAAGATGTAATAATGAGGCAGAAAAAGCTGACTCTCTGTGATTACCAGGAAATCAGGCATACCTAAAGAGCCAGTGAAAATAGATCTTAACCACCCTCACCCTTCTAATCCTGGAATTCTCATTGAAAAATGGAGAAGGGTCTTTTTCCCCAAAAAAAATATGTATTGATTCCTTTTTTTCCTTCTTTTCTCTTTTTTATTAATTTTATAATTATATATTTTGACAGTATATATGCATGAGTAATTTTTATAACATTATTCCTTGTATTCATTTTTCCAAATTTTCCCCTCCCTCCCTCTACTCCCTCCCCTAAATGACAGGCAATCCCATACATTTTACATGTGTTACAGTATAACCTAGATACAATATACGTGTGTAAATCCAATTTTCTTGTTGCACGTTAAGTATTGGATCCCAAAGGTATAAGTAACCTGGGTAGATAGATAGTAGTGCTAATATTTTACATTCAATTCCCAGTGTTCCTTCTCTGAGTGTAGTTGTTTCTGTCCATCATTGATAAGCTGGAAGTGAATTGGGTCTTCTTTATGTTGAAGATATCCACTTCCATCAGAATACATCTTCATACATTATTGTTGTTGAAGTGTATAGTGATCTTCTGGTTCTTCTCATTTCACTCAGCATCAGTTCATACAAGTCTCTCCAAGCCTTTCTGAATTCATCCTGCTGGTCATTTCTTACAGAGCAATAATATTCCATGACCTTCATATACCATAATTTACTCAACCATTCTCTTCCAGTTTCTAGCCACTACGAAGAGTTGCTACACACATTTTGGCACATACAGGTCCTTTTCCCCTCTTTAGTTTTCCCACATCCCCTCCAACATTCATCATTATTTGTTCCTGTCATCTTAGCCAATCTGACAGGTGTGTAGTGATATCTCAGACCCATTTTGATCTTATCTTGGTATATGGTGTTAAGTGTGGATCCATATCTAATTTCTGGCATACTAATTTCCAGTTTTCCCAACAATTTTTTTTTCAAATAATGAATTTTTATCCCTAATGTTGGTATCTTTGGGTTTATCAAACTAGTGTGCTATATTGCTATAGTTGTACATTGGTAAAATACAACATCCATTCAACTAAAAACACTTGAGAGTATAGGAATAAATGGACTATTCCTTAGAATAGTCAGGAGCATATATTCAAGACCCTCAGTAAGAATATTGTATTAGAAATGCTAGCCTTGGCAATAAGAGTCAAGAAAGAGATTAAAGGAATAAGAGTAGGTAATGAGGAAATCAAGCTGTCACTCTTTGCAGATAATATGATGGTATACTTAGAAAACCCCAGAGATTCTAATAAAAAGTTATTAGAAATAATTCACAACATTAGCAAAGTTGCTGGGTACAAAATAAATCCACATAAATCATCAGCTTTTTTATACATCACCAATAAATTGCAACAGCAAGAGATACAAAGAGAAATTCCATTCCAAACAAATGTCGAGAATTTAAAATATTTGGGAATCCATCTACCAAAGAAAAGTCAGGAATTATATGAACAAAATTACAAGGAACTTGCCACAAAAATAAAGTCAGATTTAAATAATTGGAAAGACATCCAGTGCTCGTGGTTAGGCCGAGGGAATATAATAAAGATGACAATACTCCCCAAACTAATCTATTTATTTAGTGCTATACCAATTAGACTCCTAAGAAACTATTTTAGTGACCTAGAAAAAATAACAACAAAGTTCATATGGAAGAATATGTGTTGATTCCTGAGAGCTATATTAAAGAAAATTTTCTGAAGAAAGAGATTTAAAATTGTTTCCATTTCAGGTCAGTCAGTATCTCTGTTTCACCTTTTTGACACTTTATTGATATTTTTTTTTTCCTGAGACTGGGGTTAAATGACTTGCCCAGGGTCACACAGCGAGGAAGTGTTAAGTGTCTGAGACCAGATTTGAACTCAGGTCCTCCTGACTTCAGGGCTGTTGCTCTATCCACTGCACCACCTAGCTGCCTCTGATATTTTCTTAAGGAGAGAGTTTTAATGATTGACATTTTCCCAAAACACTATTTCTTAATATTTTTAATCTTTAAATTTTAATTTTTTAGAAATTATTTTCAATTTCTTTAAATTTTAATTTCACATTTGCTGGCTGAAAAAAAAACCCTGGATTTATGGAATGCTTTCACAAATTAAGACATTTCATCATTAGTTTTTGGATACCACAACTTTTATTTTTCCCCCCAGAAAGCCTTCAGTATCTTTTCCTAGCATGTTATTACTTTTATTTTCCATCTTATTCTTTAGGTATGATCAAACTGTAGGCCACCACATAAAGTTTCTTTAGGGGAAAAATGAGCTAAACTAACTAATTAGAGAAGAAAATGTAAGTAAAACTTGAAAATGAAAACTTAGCAGGGCTTTTAGGAAACTAATATTTCTGTTTCTTTCCTATGTCTTTAGCAAGTGTGAGAGTTGGTTTAAGAAAATAAAAATAAACTAATGCAAGTTGATGTGTTTTAGCATCCTTATTACTCAAGTTTCCAATGTTTTCTTCTCAATTTTATTATTAAAGGCAATAGTGGCGTCATCTTCTGTGTTTTCAACCCAAATTAAGTAGAAATTTCACTTTTTACTTTCTTTTTGTCTAGAAAGAAATTATTTTAGAGATTTAATTATTATTTTAAAGAGTTTGTTCTATAATAAGTTTTTACTTATATGTCATTGAAACTCAGAACATTGAGAATTTAATTGAATAGTAGAATTCTGATTGAAATTGAGTGGTAAGTACTTATTGAGAATTACATGCTAATTGCTACTGGTATTTCAAACAGCACCTTCGTTTTGAGGTAATTATCCTCTAGCTGTTAAGAGAAAGCTAACAAGTATGAAAGAATTAAAGGACTATTACCAGTTAGAGAAATACCTTGCAATTATTTGTTTTCTTTATATTCTTCCTCTCTCCCTTCCTTCTTTCCTTTCTTTCTTCCTTCCTTTCTTCCTGCTTGACTGCCTTCTCTGTTTTCTTCTTCCATCCTCCTTTCCTCTTCCCTTTTTCTTCTTGCCTTCTTTCCTTTCCTTTTTATTCTTTCCTTCCTTCCTTCTTGAGATTGTGGGAAACATGAAGACAGATAATAAGTGGTAACTGATCTTAAACAACATAATTCATAGAGAGAGAACTGGTACCAAATAGCTAGGACCAGAGAATTACTAGTGAAATGGAAACTAAGAACTTTCTCACTTCTTGCCAATGCATGATTTTTTTCTTTCTCATTCATCCCACATCTAGTAAGATAATATGATAGTCTGTGACAAAGGTAAACAATTTAGCTGTTCTTAGTCTTTTTCCTGATAATGTTAGTCAATATTAAAATCTGGAATATGGTGACACATTCAATTCTATTCAGTTAGTATTCATGAACTGACTGCTATATGCACAACATTTTATTATATGTAAGAATAATATTGTAGTTTATAATGCAGTGCTAAATTTAATATGGTAGCATTAGTTAATATCTATATAGCACTTAACAGTATACTAAGCACTTTCATGATAATAAAAATCCTGTAAGCTAGTAACGTGTACACTATTTTTCTTATTTTTTACCTGGAATAAACTGAATCTCAGAGAAGCTAATTTATTTTGCCAGTTTTATAGCTAGGATATAGTAGGGAGGGAATTCTAAACCAGGCTATTTTTTTTCCAAGCTCAATGTTCTTTCCTTTGTATCCCATAGTCTTTCTATGAATATGTGTACTAAATGTATTGTGTAGATAATAAATCCTATAACAGACAATGAAGATATGAGATAGTTGTTTAATAGGATTATATAGAGAATTATTTTGGAGACGGGAATTGAGGAAGTCCATGAAAAATGAGTAGGGTATAAATAAATAAAAGAAATCTCATTTGAATCAGAAAAAACAACATTAAAAAAGGCAAAAATGATAATATGTACACATGACCCCATAAGGAAACTGACTGGCATATGACATAGACATCTTGTAAATGTGTGATGGAGGTTCAAAGATCCTGACCAGTCACAACTTGTTTATTTACATGACATTTCACCATGAGAAAAAGCAAACTCTCTGAAGGCAAAGACTGTTCTATTTTTGTGTTTGTAAAAAACATCTCAAATGATTTCTTTCAAATAGCAGACACACAACAAATGCCTCTTGAATTAGCAAATATGTGAACTCCATCTCTAGATCATGAGTCAGTCATAATTTTCAAATATGCAATTAATCTTCTATTTTTGAAATCAGATAATAATCATAAAATCTTAGAAAGCTATTGTTTCCATCTTCATAGTTTTGGATCTCCCTGATGCATGGGCCAGACACAACTTTGACCTTTTCTTCATCATAAATGAAACATATGTTTTTTAAAGAGCTTCATGGGATTTCTTTGACTGTATGTGTGACTACGCATCAAAAGACCATGGAAGTGTAACACCAAAATAAATTGCTGTCAGAAAATAACATCTGGTTTCTTCTCAACTGATCTCCTGTGCACATTTTTCACTGTTGTGCTTATTATCCTTCCTAAAATATTTCAAAGAAATATTTCCTTTCACTTATTTTGGATTCATTGAAGTAAGCCCTGCCAAAGCAATATAGAGGCAGAATAGAAAAGCTGTCTCTGAATTGGACTTCTGCATGAACACAAAGTATCAGTTATATTTGACTTCCAAGATTTTTAATATTGATAATGAGAGATGTAAAATGGGAAAAGCATAACACTGCTTCCAAATTCCAAATTGACATTGTGGAGAAGTCCACTATTTAGTAAGACTGTTTTGTCTTCTAAGGTGAGATATGTAATAGGAAAATACATATAGAAACAAGTGTTCTATTGCCTCCCCCTGTTTACCAATAGAAAGTATAGCACTAGAATTAGAATTAGGAGGCAATTCATTCATGAACCACATTCATCTGTGGTCCTGAATCTGCCATAGCCTAGTGCAGTGACAAAATAAGTCCATAAATGTCTATGAATCATCAGTTCAGTCATCTGAAAAGTAGGAATAATAATTCTTACTTACCTCACTTCACAGGAGTGTTGTTTAAAAAAATAGTCTATTTGCAATCATCCTTTAGGGCCTAAATCAAGATTATTCTCCATGAAAGACTATTTTCCCCTAACCTTTCATAATAATTCCAATTCACTATTACTTCTCTGAGTTTCTGTTGTATAGTTAATTTCTAGATTATAGTACTGAACACCTAATTGTTAATTAGAATCACTTATTATTCTACAAATGTATTATTAATCATTTCTTTTGAATCTGGGCAAGTGAATTTTTGTGTACCTCAGGAATATCTCTTTGACTTGTCTATAAAGATATAACTTTAGACTGTCTCAAAATGACCTTATGAGTCTGAACCAAATAGTCACTAATAAAATGAATAGAACACTAATACAAGATAGACTCCTCAACCAGAGGAAACTGCATTGACCCTAGAATCAGAGGACTTGCCTTTGACATATATTTATGTGGGAAATCACTTGGTATTGTTGGCCTTATTTTCCTCATTTACAGTATGTGAGTTTCAAATAAGTTTAATCCTCCATTTCTTAGAAATCTCCCTAAGATCATATGATTAATATGCATATTTTAAAATTTCATGGTGAGAGTGTTGCATTACAGATGTAGTTTCAGATTGCCTCAGAATGACTTTGCTCTCTTTTACCAGAAACAAACTATATTGTATCCTAGTAATAAGGACAATACCAAGGGCTATAGTTTCAATAAGAAAGATACAGAATATATATCCAAAAATATACATGTCTCATGCTGTATATGGAATTCATCACTTTTCTGTCAGGATGTGAAAAATATTCTTTATAATCAGTCTTCTAGAATTGTGCCTGGTCAATGCATTGACCAGAGTTCTTAAGACTTACAAAAATATGCTTTGTAGAGTTCTTTTATTATTTAAAAAAATGTTCTCCTTGTTGTGCTCACTTCACTCTGCATCCGTTAATATGTCTTCCTAGATTTCACCAAAAGCATTCTTTTGAAAATTTCTTTGAGCACAATTTTATACTATCACATGTCTATGCCCTAATCTCTTTGTCCATTTCCCTGTTCATAGGTTCTGCCTTTTCAATTATTCTATCTCATTATATCCTGCCTTCTTTTCATAGCCACAGTATTTATTAATCGACCTGCTACAGAATCCTGTTAATAATCACTGTACTGATAGAAACACAAGCTAGGTGCTTAAGAAATCTGGTTAAAAAGATGATTATTTAGCTATTTTAATGACAGAAAATGGCTTTTTTGAGTAAGGTTGATCCAATAGTTTCAATATTTGCTTTTTCAATTACTCTACTCCTCACTAGAAGGGGAGTAATGATAAAACTCCATCTGGCTATTTTTAGCATGCCAGAAAGGAAGTTAACTGTAGCATGATTGATAAACTGAAGCCCTAAGAAATGATGTTACTAAGTAAATCATGAAACATTAGGCAGGCTGTCAAGCACAGAAATATTTAATGTAACAGCATTTGCTTATTCTTTAAATGTTTCCATATAGAACTGTTCCTACAAAGTTGTTCCTATCTATCATTCTTTTTAGAAAGGATGTGAAGACATTATAAAATCATAGAATTTGTATCTGATCAAGACCTCAAATATCATATAGTCTGATCCTATCATTTTACAGGTCTGGAAACTGAAACACAGACAGTTGAACTGCTCAAAAGTATTGATAATAAGACATAGAGAAATACAATGCTCAATGTGGAAAAGTGACGACAATAACAGCCTCACACCAGAAATTCAAGTCCAGCCCCTGGTGCATTCTAACTGGGAAAATACACACAAGCCAGTTAACCCCTCAATTTTTCAGTCAGTTTTTCATGAAAGTTACAGGATAATTGCCAAACTTTATTCTTAGTCATAATTTTCAGAACAGAGGCTTCCTGGAGTCAGAACCAAGATGGTATAGTAAAGGCAGGAACTCATCCAATCTACACACACACACTAAAAATTCCTTTAATTAATGATTTTAAATAAATTTTAAAGCATCAACACACCCAAAACACTCAGTGTAGAACATTTTCCAGCTGAAGACAACCTATAAGGTTACCAGAAAAGGTCTATGACATCAAGGTGGGAGTTTAGCATACAGTCCTGGTGCAAGCTGTACCAGCACAGCCCTGGCCCAACCCCAGCCCTATCCCCATGCCAGCAAAGAAATAATGGATCTAGGAACTTCTGAATCAGCAGCAATTCTGGTGGCTTCAAGAACTCTCACATTAGAGACATCAAAGAAACCTGAAAAGTCAGCAGAAAATGTCTGTGGCAACAGAGTAGGAATCCAGTATGCAGTCTCAGTGTAGGCTGTACAAACACATCCCGGCTCCAGCCCCATCCTCACTACCAGCAAAGCAGAACTCTGTTGCTTTAGCACACAAGCTCTTACAGCTACAGAGGGTAGAGATATTTCTAACATTTCCACTTCAGAAAAGAGGACTTGTAGTCAGGCCCCTAGAAGGATCTCTGAAAACAATTGCACAAAACTATTGAATCTTGTGATAGTGCACCCTCCACTTAGAAAATAGATCTTAACAAAGAGTTAAAAGCTAAGTGATAGACTAGGAAAATGAGCAAACAAAAAAAGTTACTGATTATAGAAAGTTACTATGATAACAAAGAAAATAAAAACACACACTCATAAGATAGCAAAGTCAAAGCTCCTACAGCCAAAACCTTCAAAAAAATAAGAATTGGTCTCAGGCTTTCAAAGAGCTCAAATGGGACTTTGAACATCAAGTAAAAGAGATAGAAGAAAAATTAGGGAAAGAATTGAGAGTGGTACAAAAGGAAATATGAAAAGTTAATGAGGAGAAGAATGCCTTAAAAAGCAAAATTGTCCAATTGGGAAAGGAGGTACAAAAGCTCACTGAAGAAAATAATCCCTTAAAAATAGAATTGAGCAAATGGAAATCATTATGCGAAATCATAAGCATTCAGAAATAAACAATTCAAGTATAGTAGAGCCACAGTCAAGATATCACAAGATTTAGCAGCTTCTATATTAATAGACCAGAGAGATTGGAAAATGATATTCTAGTGAGCAATGAAGCTAGGATTACAACTGAGAATCACCAACCAGCAAAACTGAGTATAATCCTTCTGGGGGAAAGGTTAAAATTCAATGAAATTGAGAATTTTTAAACATTCATCATGAAAAGACCAGAGCTGAATAGAGATCTTGAATTTGAAATACAGGGCTCAGGAAAAGTGTAAGGAGGCAATCAGGAAAATGATATTACAAGGGATTTAATAATGTTTATCTGTTTACATTTTTGCATGGGAACTTATAACTTATTAGAATGTTTTCACTAGTATGGAAGTTAGAATGAGTATATAGATATAGATAGAAGGCAGAGGTGTGAGTTGAATATGAAGGGATAATATCTAAAAACACGAAATTAAGGTGTGAGAGAGGAGTGTATTGGGAGAAAAGGGAAAAGGAGAAATGAAATGATGTATATTATCTGCCATGGAAAACACAAGAAAAAAAGTTTATAGTGGAGAGGAAGAGGGGAAATAGAGGTGTGAGTATAACTTACTCTGATCAGAATTGGCTCAACGAGTAAATAACATACACACTTAATATGGGTTTAGAACTCTATCGTTACCTTGCTGGAAAGTAGGAGGGGAATGGAGGAAGATGATAAAAGAGAGGGCATATTGGGGGACGGAGTTTTGAATACAGACTTTTTAATACAGACAGGTGTAAAAGAAGATAATATAATAAATTGGGGGAAGTACAGTTAGCAATAGTAATTGTAAAAATAATTTTGAAGCTAGTTTCTCTGTTAATACCTTATTTCTCAATCATAGAGGGAATTGAGTCAAATTATCAAAAACAAGAGCCATGCACCAATAGATAATTGATCAAAAGATATGATCTATATCTAAAGGGCTATGAATTCATGTATATTATTTGACTTAAGAATGCCACTACTAGGGATGAATCCTAAAAGAGATTAAAAAAAAAAGGAAAAGGTATATATACAAAAATATTTGAGCGTATATATATAGATATATAGATATATAGATATATAGATATAGATATATAGAGATATAGATATAGATAGATATATCCAGTCTCTATTTGGGGGCACATAAAAGTAACTGGGTTTTCAAAGGTTATGCCATCATAATGACAGTTCTGGAATGCTAAAACACATGGAAAGGTTTTGAATATAGATCCAGGAACCATTTGTAACTATTGACTTAGGATCATCTACCTAAGCATGTGGAAGTATTTTGCCAAAAGGTTGGCTTTTAGGCAATAGATGTTTTAACCGGGTCTGGACAAGAAAAAAAAAAGACAATTTATAAAAATGGATGCTAATTGATCTTCCTGCCTCATTCTTCTCATTGCTTCCTAATCTATCCTTTAGAAAGACTTGATTGAAAGTCATAAAGCAAAGTCTGACCTTGCTACTCATCTGCAAGATGAATCTTTATTGGCTTCCCATTGCTTTAAAGTACAAACTGCTTTATTGAGAATTTTCAAGTTTTTCAACTATAGATTCAGTTTATCTTCCCAAACTTATGTTATATTTTCCTTGTGAGACAATCTACATTTCCATATTTCCTAAGATTAATAGAGCTAGATATCACTATGGATATAGTGATGTAAGCAAGACCTGGATTTTAGTACTGCCTTGTTCATATATTAGTTGTGTTTCTTTAGACAAGATATTTAGATTCTCTCACTCTAAATTTTCTTATTAGTGAAATAGGGAAAATAGTGATTGTTTCAAAGTGTTACTGTGAGAATGAAATAAGAAAACATATGTCAAGTGCTTTGCAAACTTTAAAATGCTTTATAAATACTTGTGTTATTATTGTTGTTGTTATCATACAGCTAATTAGTACTGACTCCAATCTCTTTACTCTTTCTACTGTCACACTGCTACATAAAATACCAATATGACTTTATTTCTTTTTAAAGGATCTTATTTTAAGCCTAGATTGAAAGCTAAATGTCTTACACTTGTACTACCAAAACACATTTTGCCTGTTTCTCCAAGTTGTCACCAAGTAAAAGTGAATCATAGCAGAGTTACAATTCACTGCCTCCTATTCATTTACTCATCAGTAAAACATTGGTTTGGCCCAAGCAAATAAACAATCAAAAGTACACTATCCATCCAATCACTCTGTAATTAAGAGTTCCCACTTTTAGTACTGCCATCAAAACTGTTTATCTCAACTGATTTTATGCCTGCCAAATCCAATTCCAAGAATCTGCAATTTAGGAGTTTTACTTAACTTTAAGCATACTTTCATCACTGAGGACCTATCCCCTAAGTCCTTTCTCAAATTGTTGGTCTAGAGTGTTTGTTTGTTTTTTTCCTTCTTGAAGTTGATGTAAACTTATTCCATTAGCATATCTGGGATTTTAACTTCTCTATCTTTAACATTTATTTCCTTTTGACAATGAAATGAAAGAGATTTTTTTTTAATTTGCTTTAAAATAGAAAATAAAATAAAAATGAGAACTTTGTTCTCTAACTTGCCCTTCAGATGTTAATGATAAAGACACAATGTATACCAGAGGGGGTTCTCATTCTAGAGAATTTGCAAGGAAATTCCACCTAGGTATCTCTGTTCTATGGGCAGCTAGATGGCACAGTGGATAGAGTGTAAGACTCATGTTCCTAAATTCAAATCTGTCAAACATTTTAGCTGTTAACCCTGGGAAAATTACTTAATCCACTTTGCCTCAGTTTCCTCATTTGTAAAACAAGTTAGAGAAAGGAAACAGTGAACTCTTTAGTGTCTCTGCCAACAAAACTCAAGATTGGGTCACAAAGAGTCATAAATGAACAACAAAAAATCTGTTCAAGCATAAGGAATATAAGCTCTATGAGACCAAGATTTCTGCTTTATCAAAATCTTCTCCAGTGCTATGACTGTTCTCTAAAAGCAGTAGGAATTTAATTTTACAATTTTTGTTATAATGAAAGAGTGAATTATAGCATTAATAAACAAAATTTAACAGGGACTATATAGTTATTAAATTGCTTCTGACTACTTCATTTAATGGCTATTTCCCACTGGCCCCCTCTGACTTTTCTCAGATACATCATTTCATTATTCTTTTGTAGACAAGTCTTAATTCCATTCCCCCTCCCCATCACACACACTCGCACACACATATTTTTCATCTCTCTATCACTAAGCTATTAACCATCTTGTGTTTGAAATTACTTTTTTTCCTATAGCTTGACAGGCAGCTTCTGAAATTTTATCTCCCATAAAATCTTCCAGGAGTAATCAGAGAAGGACTGATGGATTCCTTTAGGTCAATCTAGATGGATTATTCCCACAACTATTCTCTCTGATTTCCATTCAATTACACTTGTCTCACACTCCTAAAATATTATATTTTTTACATTCTTCTTTTTTGGCTTATTTTTATTTAATTTTGCAAAGTGTTTGCATTCTATCATCTATACCAGGACTTCTTAAACTTTTTCCACTTGTTACTCCTTTTTTCCAAAAAAATTTCCATGATCCTGTCCTTGAATCTGAGACAAGGTGTTTCAAGCAGCATCTGCATTTACAGTACAGTTTGCATGTTGTATGTTCTAAACCAAATCTGTATTAGAGCAAAGCAACATGAGCAAGCACTGCCAGAAACATCTCGATTCAGTACTCATTTGTTTGAATAAATTTTGGATCACTGCATTCAGAAATCTAGTTTTACAGTTGCCAAATTTTTCATAGTCTACATTTAGTTACATGGCCTCACATAGGGGTTATGACCTACAGTTTAAGCTTTGATCTATACATTCCCAGAAGAAAACAATTTTATTAGTTTGGTACTCTTAGAGTATAATCCCATGCTCCATAATTTTAGATGAAAATGCTAGATTTTGTGGGGGAGGGGTTAAAAGGGAGAGGAGAAGCAGATGATAATTGTTTATTATTTTGAAGAAACCTTGTCTTTATAAATATGACTTCAACAGTCATTTTAAGTATCTACACTGTGCAGACCAGTAGGAAAAAGCACCATGGTATAATAGAAAGAGTGCTAAATTTGGAGTCACAGAAATTTGAGTCAAATCCTGGCTGTATGTATGACTTATCTGAATTTGGATCAAATAATTAACTCCTCAAATTCTCTACTTTCTTATTTTGTCAGACAGAGTTGGACTGAATTTCCTGCAAGGCTCTTTTTAAGTCTAAGTGAATGATTCTTGTGGGAGAAGGAGGGAATGAGGATAGGAGACAAGAACAAGGCTTAAGATGGGAGGGCATCTATGATTTTTTTTTTTTGTTATTGGAAACTCCTGATGAAGAAACCCCCTCTAGAAATGCAGATTAGAACCTTTTAGGCGATGTCATCTTAGAGTGTTGTTTGTAGGAGCTGTTGCTTGCCCAGAATGATAATAAAAGTGAAACTTGAATCCTAATTTTCACTCAGTGGTTAGTGTTCTAACTATTAGCCATAGCTGTTTATCATTATTTTAAAACTAAATCATATATTATGAGTTTAAGGTGTAAAATGTTTTATATATGTTGCCTCCTTCAATAATCACAATAACCTTCACACAAAAAGTAGTAAAGGTTGTATTCTATTAATTTTGAAGATGAAGATACTAAAACATGAAGAGTTTACATAATGGATTCATTTTTACATAGCTAGTGTAAAGATTTCTAAGGTCTCATAGTCTAAAAAGTGAATATATTATATAAACAAATACAAAAGCTTCAACAAACACTTAGAAAAGGTCCATACTCATTATTCTCCATTTCTCACCATATATTCACTTGAAAAACCTTTGCCATCTGCCCTTGAAATCCATCACTTTACTGAAGCTCTTCTCTGAATTTTTTAAACCTCTCCCATGACATTTCATCCTTGACATTTCTGCAATATTTGTCATATTTGACTAACCCTCCTTCTGTATAAACGTTTCTTGTATTTTGCACCTTGCTATTCTTTTCAGGTCTTCCAAGCTAACTGACCTCTCCATCTCAATTCCTCTGCTAATCATATCTCTTTCAAGGCTCCTATGCATAAGTGTCCCCAGTCTGTGATCTGGTTCTCTTCTCTTTCTATATTCTGCCTTGGTTTTCATTACCTCTCTAATGCATCATCATTCCTAAATAGATAACTGTGAAATAAATATATCAAGAATTAATTTATTGCACAGTCTTCACCTGAATATTCTACTGACATCAAATATGCAATGAAATTAAAAAGGGTTCTAGAAGAGAACAAGCATCCAATCAAGGAAAGTTATTTTCCCTTAGAGTATTGAAATAATTGAAGATAGCCTGTCTTTTAGATGACTATGATTCACAGCTTAAAGAAATCATCTAGTTTATACTGCCATATTCAGTTAGAAGTTTACACTGATATATTTAGGCATATAAAAATCCTGTTTTTTTTTTTTGTTTTTTTTTTTGGTTTGGGTTTTGTTTTTATTTTTGTTTTTTGTAATCTTCAAAGGAAGTTCTACCATTTCCTATGGTAATAAATTCTAATATTCAATAAGTCTTCCCGGTTGATAAATCGTCAAAGGATATGAACAATTTTCAGATGATGAAATTAAAGACATTTATAATAATATAAAAATGTTTTAAATTAATATTTATTAGAGAAATGCAAATTAAAACAACTCTGAGGTACTACCTCTCACCTGTTAGATTGGCTAAAATGACATGAAAAGATAATGATAAATGTTGGAAGGGATGTGGGAAAACTGGGATACTAATGCATTGTTGGTGGAATTGTGAAATGATATAACCATTCTGGACAGGAATTTGGTACTATTCCCAAAGGGCTAAAAAAGCTGTGCATACTCTTTGATCCACCAGTGCCACTACTAGGTCTGTATCCCAAGAAAATTATAAAGGAAGAAAAAGGATCCACATAATCAAAACAATATTTGTATCAGTTCTTTTTTGTAGTACCAAAGAATTGGAAAATTGGGAAATGGCTGATCTAGCTGTGGCACATGAAGGCAACAGAATATTATTTTCTAAAAGAAATGATTACCAAGCTGATTTTAGAAGGGCCTTGAAAGATTTATACAAATTAATCCTTAATGAAATAAGCAGAACCAAGAATACATTATATACAATAGCATCAAGACGGTGTGATGATTAACTATGAAAGACTTAGTTCTTCTCAGTGGTTCAGTAATTCAAAGCAATCTCAATAAACTTTGGACAGAAAATGCCATCTGCATCCAGAAAAAGAACTAAGAAGACTGAATATAAATCAATACATGCTATGTTCACTCTTTTTTCTGTTTTGTGTTTTTTAATATTGCCCATGTTTTTCCCCTTTGCTTTGATTTTTCTCTCCCAATATGATTCATATACATTGGCCTAAGAGTCAGAAGACTGGATTTAGTTTCTAGCTGTGTAATTTCAAGTCAATTGAATTATTATCCAAGTTCTTTATATATAATAATGGATTCTATATATTTTTGTAGTAAGACTATTATGACAACTAAATGAAATACTGGAAATGTAGAAATAATTTATACATTGTAAGATACTAAAGACATTATAATTATCACTATTAAACATTCAACCTTTGTTCCCTGTTCTTCTCTTGGTATAGTGAATCCCTAGTATGGAGATTTTTTCCACAATCACAAATTAGAAATTTGTTTGTAATTTATACTCTTAAAATACTGTTTGGGGACCTTGGAATATTTTGACTTGTTCATGGTCACATAATCAACTTCCATTGGTGATAAGATTTGATTTTAAGTTATCTTGACTCCAAGGACAGACAAATTTAGGAGGCCACATTGCTACTATTCACAAAATTTAACTGAAATATTTAATATTCATAATATGTAACTTAAATCCAAATTGCAGGCTAGTACTATAAATAGAGGCTATTTTCCAAAATTTATTGGATAACACCATAATTGTAATCATTGAACAAAATTCTATTAGGGGCAAAAAAGAAGTTGAAAGTTAAGTTGCCTTGAATCCTGGCAAGACAGAATTTGCAATGTATGCAAAGTATGTTCATTTAAAAAAAAAAAAAAAAAACAAACCAATTCTTAATAAAAATATAAAGCTATCTTTAATTAAGGAAAAAAAAAACTTTTTTGAGGGGCATGGATTAGTCCCTTTTTGTATCATATGATATTGAGAAACCTTATTATACTTTCTAAAGGAAAGAATAAGTGAACTTACATGCATATACATATACACTAATATATATATGTATATGTATTTACATGGATGTACAAACATCTATATACATGCATGTATGCATATGCATATATGTAAACATGCATGTGTAAATATAATAGAATTAATTATTGAGTTATTCCTTGAAACATCATCTTTCCAATATATCTCTCAATTATATCATATAAAGCATATAAGTAAATTCATTTTTCAAGGTCAGTGTTGACATTTCAGGTGTTTTTCATCTCAATGCATTAGTAAATTTTTAGGGGGTTCAATCTAAAGGATCAGTTGTTAGTTAATTTATGATGTTTTATGTTTCTATTTTAATCAGTTGGATTATTGAAAGGGCAATAAGGTTTCTTCCATCTTAGGGGAGGGGAGTAAAACACAATTAAGAGATGCTCACTGGCCTAACTTGATCATCAAAAATAATGATCAAGGATCTTTCTGCCACTTCATTATGAAACATATGTTCTAGATAGAAATAACAATTTTATTAATAAAAATCACTTCTGAAGCTAACTTTCAATAGGGTGTATTCTACAGTAATCTCTTAACTAGTTATTTATTTATTTTACATGTCTATTCTTTATGATAGATAGATAAGAGACAAAAATATGTAGTATTATCATGTAGAAGGAAAGAACAATCTACTTTTATTAATAAAGCTCTAATTGTTTACTTCTAACTATAAAAAATACACTAAAATAATTTAATCATACATAATTCTAGGGCCAGAAGATGATATGCATAACTAAGTCACAGGCAAGAGAAAGCCTTCCTTTTAGCCAATAATTAGAGCCTCTTTCCCCATGGAACATTTATATATTAGTCACACCTTCCCTTCTTCTCTTCGATACTCCATTACTATGCTTTGACTCCTCCATTTACCGATTTGTGGAAGTATCAATTAACAATGAGGCAGCCAAAAGACAACTAAGAAAAGTTAGACTCTTCCAGAATAAACCAATACCTCTAAAAAATCAAGAATTGCTTGTTCCACCTTCTTAGAAAAGTGAGTATTTATAATCAGTAGAAGTAGCATATGCCAAGAGGTAGAGATTTTTTAGGATATGTCATCTGTACGATAAGTCTGATATAACCTTTGAGGCAATTTGGATCAACTACTTAATCTCCGTAGATATTATTTCCCTCAATTTTAAGATGACATTTTAGGTCTGTTCTAGTTCTAAACATCCATGATCTTATTATTAACATGTATGTAGCTCACTTCCAGATAGTATGCATAGTAGCTAAAGTGTCAGTCTTGGAGAAAGCAAGACCTAGGATTATTCAGTCAATGAACATTTATTAAATTCCTATTATATACGAGGTGCTTGATGAGAAAAAAGTCTTGTTTTGAGACATTGCTTCTCCATATCCCCAGTAAATAATTTTGAGTGATTTTCTCTAGTGAGAAAAACAGAGGAATGACAAATAGAAACAGAAAGAGTATCATTAAGTATATCCTAAAAATCTTTAAAAATATACATTTTCAGTGGAATAACTGGTGGTATAAAATGGATAGAGTATTGCGCCATAAGTAAGAGAGATTTCAATTTAAATCTAGCTTCAGATATTTTCTTGGTGAGTCAACATAGGCAAGTCCCTAAATCAATATATTCCTTAATTTCCTCAACTATAATATAAGGATAATTGTAGCATCTAATTCAGAAAATTTATCAAGTATTAAATGACATAATATTTGTAAAGTACTTAACATACTGCCAGTCAAATAGTAGGTGCTTAATAATAGTTTATTCTTTTCCCTTCTCTCTCCTTTGATTATTTGATCTAGTAGTGTGGTGTGACAAATTAGCTTTGTGACATTTTGAACCTTTGAAATTAATTCCCTAGTTTTGTCAGATAAAGTCTTAAAGACAATATTTTTTTTTCTTTTGAGGCAATCAGGATCAAGCCAAAAAAAAAAAAAAATAGAACTGCCTGTGATGCTGAATTTTGGCCAATGGGGGAAAACCCTCACTGTAAGAACAATACAAAAGAAGAATGGGTTTACATATGTTCCCCAACATGGGAGATCCTCAGGCATAACCAGAATAATCACTTGGGGTTGTTGCTGAATGAATTGTTAATCTTTGTCCCTGAGGTTCCATTCACCTTTTCGATTATGTGATTCTCATGTTATTCAGTATTCTATCAATTCTCTTTAAGTGTCTATGTCCATAAATATGATGTTGACTGTATCGATCACAATAACAGACCTATAACACTTGAATATGTAAAAATAGATTTGCATTCCTTTTCTCATAAGCTCATCAACCATGGAAGATAGATTTCATTCACATATTCCAGAAACGAGGAAACTGCCCTAGAGAGATTATACTCATTGATTCAAAATCAGTCAAAAAACATTTATTGAGTATTTACTGCATTCAAGGAAACGGTGTTAATTATGAGGTATACTAGACAAAAATGAGACAGTGCTGTCCTCAACGACCATGCATTCAAAGTATATGGTTAGGTGGGTATAATTGCTTGAAGGGCTACTGATGGTCCACTGTTCGCTTGAGATGATTTTTAATTTCTCAGCTCCCAGTGTCCTTGAGAGAGTGACTGAGTCTCTATATAATTATCTACTTCCTTTGGTCTCTCGTTAGTAGATGTTTTTGTTGAATAGAGATAAAGCTATTTCAAACGAAATCATACCCAATTGTTATTATTAATTATAGGGGAGATTAGATGTTTCAAAGTAATAAGTAATAGGATTTTGATCTTTGGACTCTACCATAACCATTTCAAATCTGATATTTATTGATAGTCACTGTAAATAGTGTGCGGCTGACATATTTCTAATTGCTTGTACATAGAGTTAATAATACCTCCTCTTTACAAAAGAATTTTACTTTTCAAAAATACTTTAGTGAATATATATGTGTGTGTATGTATGTTATATATGTATATATTTAGATACACACACATACACACACACACACACACACACACATATATATATATATATATATATATATATATATATATATATGAAATCATCTTTTAAAATCAATTGGCTACTAGTAAGGATCATGTTCCCCTTTAAGAGACAAAGAACCAAAAGCACAAGGAAAGTAACATATTTCTTCCAGGCCAGACAATAAATCAGTACGAAAACATTTAAGTTGCTAGATCCCTGGCAATTTTTTGGACAATCAATTAAAAATTTATTAATGCACCACTTTGTTTTGTTATTTATGGATACAAAGAAAGGGCAAAAGACATTCTTTCTTCAGGAGTTTATGGTAAAATGGAAGAATATTATGCTGGAATGATGCATGACCATTCAATCAGAGCATTCCTGTCATGTTTTCTTAATGTGAGGAAATGATCTATCAGTATGATTAAAAAAAAAAAAACAACTTTTCTTAGATTTTTTTTCTGCTAGAGAGATTGTTGTTCACAGTTTCCTTTTTTGGAGTTACTTTTGTATCTAGCACCATTCTGAATGTTTGTGTATTCTCTTATTTCTAGATAAGATTGTTCTTGTATATGTATTAATGCATCTCTCCAAGAGTTATAAATGTCAGGGAATTATCTTTCTTCACCTTTCTCTTCTAGTGGAATAGAACTTCAAAAATCTTGCCAGAGGTATTTATTGGACAACTACTATGCATAGTCCTGTATGAGGTGCTATGTAGAATAATACCTTTATTTAATTATCATAGCAAATAACTTCCAAGGAAAAGTGTTAGTAGAAAGATGCAAAAAAGCAAAACAAGGATCTACTGTAAAGGGATTTCAATAAGAGGAAGACAAAACTATGAAACCAGATGAAAAAATAAAGAAAGGCTTCATAGATTTGGAGATATCATCAATAAGGAACTGGATTGAAAAAATAATTCTGACCATTAATAACTTTCTAAATTAATGGATTAATAAATTATTGTAATAATATCACTTATATAATGCTTTAAGGTTTGTACAGTATTTTACAAATGTTACCTTGATTGATCCTTATAGCTAATCCTTGGAGGTAGGTGCTATTATCACTCTTATTTTTCACTTGTGAACTAAGGCAGGCAGAGGTTAAGGGTCTTGCCATAGAACAATAAAGTGTTCTGTTTGGGAAGGGGGGGTCTTTGATCTTTTTTTTAAACTAGGGCACCAGGTGTGTGAGAGGGAACATTGTTGGATGCCTCAGAAAAGCCATGATCTTCTTATATACCAAATACTCAATCTTTACAAGAAGAATATTTTTGCTTTAACTTGACCAAAATTCTGCTGATTACAAATTAATTCAACATCTTGTTTTTATCTTCTGCAATTGGAAATGAAAGATCAAGCACAAAATATGAAATTGAATCTATATGAAGTAGTGAATTTTCTATTATTAAAGGTAATCAATAAGAGAATGCAAGATCTCCTATAAATGAGATTGTTGGGATAATTCACCTCTCAAGTGGGAGATAGGATGAGATGAGCACCAAAGTCTCTTTCAACCTTGAAATTCTATGATTCTATGAATCACATTCTAAAGTCTTATATTGTCTATAGGTTTTAATCACGAATGTAAACTAACATCAAATATTATTACACATACATAAAATTTGCCCTGAATCTCTAATGATTCAGAGGTAGAACCAAGGACTTTGGTAAAGTATGCCCAGCTTGTTTATTTGCATTTTTCCCATTCTCAAAAATCTTAGAGTATGAGATGTACCTTCCAGAACAACAGAACAAAAAAATAAACAAAATAAAACAACAACAAAAAATTCAAGTTTTTAAAGTTTTTTTTATATTTCTGATTGTTTGAATTTCATATAAATGGGAATTCTAGTAGTCATGAAGTTAACATTTTTTTACAAAGATTTCTCTAATTCAGACTAAATATATCCCATTTTCTTATTTTTCTCAGGTTCTGTTTTCAATAGATCTATAAATCTATAATGGGTAAGGAACAGTAATAAATCTTTTGAACAATTCAATTAATTGTTGACTCTATTTTTTTTGTTTCTGTATATTCTGAATTCTTTTCAACTTCTTTAAGTTTGGGGGTTAAAAACTTTATATGAGAAGGTAGCATGTTTGATCTCATAACAACCAGTGATGCTTATCATCATGAACAGGATTTAGAAAAGGAACTTGAAGGTTACATGGACATTAGATTCCATTGGATTTTTCTGGAGAAATCAGGAAAAGACATATTTAATGTGTTCTATTTTATGGAAGCCTACTCTCTTATGCTTGAAATCACAGAGAGAATAAGAAAGGTGGACTTGATTCTGTATGTGGGTAGAAGGAGAAGATAAAATAACAAAGGCAAGTTGGTCTTAGTCTCCCTGGGTAGTCTTGATTCAGAAAGCTCAGAAAGATCAGTAATAAGTGTAAAAAGCATGCTTCCCTGCATGGCTCATGTGTTGCTGGGAAACTTTCCAGCAAAGGGAAAAAAAAAAAAAAAAACAACACTTCTTAACTGCCTATTACTAGTCCTGAGTGCCAGCATGAAAGAAAAATGTGAATCCAAGGGAGAAATAACATCAGCCAGGCCTCCAGTGCTTCCTATTCCTCCTTCCCACTGTGTAGACTATAAAAATAAAATTCCTGGAGCTTTTATGGAACTAGCAAACACTAAATAATGTGCAGCTGCCTAGGCCACCTGTGCATCCTCTGTTACAGCCAAAACAATCTCTTCCCGATCATAGTCAGCTCACAGCTCACAATATGGCCAGGTCAGGCTCAAAGGGAAAGCCTGTTGCTCATATGCCTCGGTTTCCATGGGCTTCTCAGGGTAAGTCAGTTAATCTCTCTTTTTTACCCTCATCCTTTTCCTACTACTTTCCCCAGCGGTTTTTGCAGGATTCAGGGCCTCAGCCATTGCTGCCATGTCATTTGTCTTCTTGCCAGCAAGTTTGAATCAAATCCCCCATACTGTGGAAATCCAGGACTCAGGCAATAAGATGTGAATACTGTTTGGAGCTATTACCAGGAGATCCTGGTGATAGATGCATTAGAGAACCAGACTTTTACAAAATAAATAAATAAAAAGAAGGGAAGGGAAAATAATTAACATTCACAGCATGCATGATTTTTTAAAAATCATCTGACACTTTTCATTTTTACTTTTTTAAATACTTTTCATTAATAGGCAGTATCTACACTTGATATTTTCTATTATATAATAAGACCATAAACACCTTTTGGGTACTACAATGAATAGTCTTCTGTGCTTGATGATGGATAGATAAAGTTGATCTCCACTTGCCGTTGTAATGAAAGAATCCTACAACTTCAGAATTGGAAGGATTTTTTGAAGTTATGTAGAACAAAATAAGTGTACTTACTGGTAATTTCCCTTACAAGATCTGAAAGAAGTGGCTATCCCTTTTCTGTTTAAATACCTTCCAAAAGTGGGAACTCACTATTTACCACGTAGCTGTGGAGATTATCAATAATAGAATCAGTGTAACACAAAAGAAAGTAGATGAATGTCATGATATTTTATATTTGTTGAACTCTCTATAGTTGCCAGACAGGGACAGCTAGATAGTACAGTGGATAGAGCATGGTCCTGGAGTCTGAAGGACCTGAGTTCAAATCTGGCCTCAGGCACCTAATACTTACAAGCTGTATGATCCAGGGCAAGTCACTTAACCCCAATTGCCTAGCAATCAAAAAAAAAAAAAAAAAACCCATAACACCAAATGCATACTTGTTCAGGTAGATGTTATTACACTATTCTAATTACTCCTTACCAGAGATAACCCTATTCAGTAACCCTCTGCTTATTAACACTAAGAAGCATAAAACAAAGCAACACTCAATAAAGGAATTTGCCATTGTCTTAGAGGTTGTACCTCCACATCCCATGCCTGTATATAGCTTGGCCCCATTTCTGGAATGTACTCATAATCCTTTGTTTCCTTCAAAATGTAACTCAAGGGTCATCACTTTCTTATTATCCCCCAGATTCTAGTGTATCACTCCCACTTTGCCAAAAAGTCCCTTGTATGCATTTTGTTTATACTAACTTTACACTTATATGAGTACATATTGTCTATTCCAGTGGAATATAAGCTCATTATAAAAACTGCTTCTCTTTGTATCCTAAGTATGTAGTATAATGCCTGTCTCATGGCAGGTCCTAAATAAATGTTTCCTGATTAATTAAACATTCCTTACAGAGGTAGTCTATATATGATCTTGTTGATTAATTGTAGTTATGATATTTTCCTGAGATCATCAAGTTTGACAAAATTATGAAATCTATTTCATCAAATTCATGATAATTCAGAAGAGAGTATTCATCCTAAGATAAAAACAAAAACAAAAACAAAACAAACTAAATGAATAAAAATGCAAATTATGACGTACAGGTGAGTGGCTGAGCCATTGACAAGTTAGATTAGTACATAAGTCTGAGACAGGAATTACAAATGGACATAACTGCATATTTGTTTCCAATGTCCTATGCCTTAGCTGTTCTAGCAAAGTAAAATCAATTAAATTTGAGTACAGGGAGAGTTATAGTGAGGAGATATTAAATTAAAAGGATTTTTAAGCTAAAAGACAGACTTTTTTCCACATCATTCGTCCTAATTGAAATGCCTTCTCCCTTTCTTCTTATAAGGCCTAAAGACCCTTTTTGTTTCAGCTAGTTTCACTTCCTCTGTGATGATTTCATTATGCCTAAATTATTTTTGATCTCCTCTTAATCCTTGCAGCATTTTCTGTCTGAATTAACCATTTGACACTTATATGGTGCCTTCCAGCATTTTCTTTTTACTTATGTGCCCAGTTTTCTCAAATAGGTTCTAAGGATATGTGATACATCCTTCTATAATTAGTGCTGAGAGTGTCTACACTATACATAGTAAGTGCTCAATACATTATCACTATTTCTCCTCTCTATGACTAACAGATTAGATTAGTAAGTCATTATGCTTGATAAAGGGAATTATATTTGTCTTTATTAATGTGGGTTAGCCAGAGGGAAGTCTGATGTGGCTTGTAGAAAGCATGAATAGTGGAATATTTTAATTAAATTCAACAAAATCTTAGGTGCCTATAATGTATAAAGTAAGTCCCTGTCCTAGGTATTGATAATACAAAAATAAAATAGCTCTGCCCTACAGAAACTGGTATTTTACTATGGTCATAAAGCTTATGTATTGATATAGAACACAAAGCAATTTGAAGTAGGAGAGGACATTAGCAATACAGAAACTTCATAGAAGAGATGGAACATGAGATAAGCATCAAAGAAAAAATGTATTGTAACAGACTGAGAAACTATGTTTTAAGCATGTGGGTAAGTAAGTTTGCATAAATGCAGAAAGCTACAGGATGGAATATGACTTAGGATATGAGCTAGTAGACCATTATAATTGAAAAATAAAGTGCATAAAAGAGAGGAATTTTTGCGGGGGGGGCAACTGAGAAGGTAGGATGAAAAAGATGTTTAAGGACTTTGAATATCAGAATTAAGAATTTGCATTTTACTCTAGAAAATAATGGAAAACCAGTAGAAACTTTTGAGCTGAAGGTATATATGTGAGGGTAGAGTGAGGTAAGAGAGTAGGAACCTGTGACCTAATTAGACCTGTGCTTTTAAAAGATAATTTTAGAAGCTGCATAGATGATGGATTAGAAAGGGATAAAATTTGGAAGCAGGGATACTATTATATAATAGTATAGGTGAGATGTGATGTGGATATAAGCATCTAGGTAAATAGAAATCATAGAAATTTTAAATACAATATTTCCTTCAAAAAGTTTTCTCTTCTCCAAATTAAATGGTTCTAATTGCCTTATTTTCTTTCAATACTTTCTATTCAAAAGAGCTTTAAAGTGACTCCTAGTATAGGGTCCACAAAAGTAGATAAAACAGGATAGGTAAAAGAAGTGTGTTGTAGACTAGAATAAACAAGATTTGACAATTGGTAGAATAACAAGTGGGAATGGAATGAAGGAATAAAAAATTGAGGATGACTCTGATATTATGAATCTAAGTTACTGAGAGGATGATGGAGTCCATAAAAAGAAATAGGAAAGTATTAGGATAGGGAAGGGGTGTGTGTGTGTGTGTGTGTGTGTGTGTGTGCATGAATGGTCAAAAGATGAAGGTTTCTGGTAGGACATGGTTGATCAAATAAATAAAAGTGAAATAACCAGATCTGTATTTGTATAAAAATACATTGTCATTGGTATTGAGAATACATAAATGAAAATTATTTTCAATCTCAAGAAACTTGCAGTTGAACAAAATAGTTAAGACAAAACATGGATAATTGAGATAAGTAAACAGATAAAACAGAAATGTGTTATGAGAGATGCAAGCACTTACAGCTTCAGAAGATTAATAAAATCTTCAAAGAGGAAGAAACAATACATCTTAAAAGAATCAAGGGATTTCATAAGGTAGAGATGCTGGATAAAATATTTCCAGAAAAGAGAAATAAGCATTAATGTAAAAAAAGGTCAAGATGATATCAGGAATCAGTAAATTGTACAAACACAGTAGATATGAAAGATAGGAGAGCCTTTCTTTCTCTTTTTTTTCTTTCTCCCTCTCTCCCTCTCTCCCTCCCTCCTAATTCCTTCCTTCCTCCTTCTCTCCCTTCCTTTCTTCCTTCCTTCCTTCCTTCTTTCCTTATTATTTTTCCTTCCTTCCTTCCTTCCTTTTTCCTGCCTTTTATTATGAAAGATTAATGGTAAAGAGAAGAGATAAATAAAGGCAAAATGTTTTTCCCAGTCATGATGACCAAGCTCAGGATGACAGAGGTGACTCAATTACATGAAAAGTCCTCTAACTTATTTTTGTACCTCTGGACTTCTTTCTCTTCTTCAAAATGAGCAAGTGACCATCTTACCACTATTTAGTCAGTGGAGATGTCCTATATTTCACCCAACAGGTGATTTCTTCCTGCTGACATATCATTTTTGGCCCTCAAGAGCAAGCTCTAATATACCAATGAAATTCTGTATTTCACCTGCCCCTTTTGCATATTTGGGTATCAAACTCAGTAAAACAAGGTTTTGATTAGATGGGACTCTGGGCCTTTTAAGAAAGCAGATAGAAGTTAAGTAATATGACCAGAGTCACATAAGTCTTCTTAGCTTGAATCTGGGCCCAGTGCTCTATCCCTCTCACCATCTACCTATCTAGGTAGAAAACTTTAGAGGAAAAGATAGTAACTCCATTTTGAATATGCACAATATGATTTTAAAAAAAAAAGATAATCCCGGTAGGGATATCTTCAACAGATAGTTTCAACTATGGCATTGGAGTAATAGATCCTAAATATACCTATTCTGGAATCATTCAAAGTGACAGAAATGATAATTGAAGTCATAAGAACATGGTCACCAAAGGAGAAAATGTCCAGAGGGAAGAGAAGGTAACAACAAAAGGAGGTGACCTAGAAAGAGGAGTCAAGAAAAAGAGATAGAAGAAATTTCTCTATTGTAATATTTTTTAAAATATCCACAATCTCTAACAAGCTACTATCCAACTGTCCTCAAGAGGGTTTCAGGAAGCCTTCTTTAAGGAACAGATAACACTTTTGTAATTTAAGAGTTAAATCAAATAAATACTTCTAATCTATTTAAAAAATAACCTTCTCTCTAAAGTAAAATATGCCCCCCACTTATCCCCAAGAGTCTTTGCATTATTCATTTGCTTAGTGAATCATTTCTTTAAAGATGGTGATAAGTAAAATGCAGCCTACCAGAAAAAAAAAGTAAACAGTAGAATTCTGTCAAGTTTAGTCATAAATTCAAAAATAATTGGGTCCAAATTAATGAAGTTTGACCATCAACTTTTCACATTCACATATTTCTGTGTTAACCCCCAAAACATGACATTCTGTAGAAGAAATTCTTCTTTGGCCTTGTAAGTAGGAGTAACAACTTAAATCTGTTAGTTTAGCTCTGTTTTAATAACTTTCTCCTCTCTATCAGTTATCTCATGTATTTCAATTAAATGTTTTAATTTACTACTCTTAATCCTTGAGGCAGACTGTCCAGATGAATGCAACTGAGGTGTTTTTGTTTGTTTGATTTTGGGGAGGTGGTTAAAGAAATGTTTTAAGACATGTCTCCTGGAGATAACTTAGAAACTGAATCTTGAAGAGCACTTTCTGTTTGTGCAGCAGAAAGAGACAGGACTTGGATTATTGTCTCATTTTCCTGATAGCATTGTGTAATAGACAAGGAAATGGTTTTGTTGAGACCCTGAATTCAAGTCTTACTTCTGAGACTAGGACTCTGAACAAGCCAATTAACTTCTCTGTTCTCTAGCATATTCTAAGAGTATAAATAGCATTGATAGAATGGATCTCATCATCTGAGAGTTTTCTGTAGCAATCCCTATCTCATTCTCCTGGGGTAAGCCCATTTTCAAATCCCAAGCACTTGGGCAAAATTCATATAGTGTTATTCTGGACATGTACTAGAAATATGTCTGAAATAAGAAATCAGCAGATCTACCTATCTGTTTTTCTGTATTTGTATTTAAAAGATCCATAATTCTATCAGTGTTCATATTCTTTCCATGAGTGAATAGAATAACACTTTCATATTTTAACAGAAAGTCTTCATAACTTACTCTGACTATAAAGAAAAAATAAAATTACTTGATGCACAGCATAGATCAACACAGTTAGGTTGTGAATAGCATTGCTTGAAGGAATACACACATTAATGAGACAAACCCATTGGAGTAATGAAATGTTAGAGGATGACCTACTGTCAATTTATGACTTTACAGACTATCAATGAATCATTCAGAGAAGTAATCAATGAAGCCTGAGATGGCAGGAAAGGTTTGAGTAGAAAGTGGAACTTGAATTGCTCTTAGAAGGATAGATAGTAGTAGTAGAGTAAGTGGAGGGAAACAGGGAAGATTGTTTAAGCAGAAGGAAAAACATAAAGTAAGGCACATAAATCCAAAGCATCATATAATATTCATGGAACATGGAGGAACCTGGCCTGACTTAAGCTTCAACATCACTTAATTCTTAGAGTTGGAATGTAATGCCAGAGAAACTGAGGTAAGATAGAGATTAGAGAGTTTTTAATATTTTATTTGAATTTTTGAGAGGGGGAGATTTTCTGGGACCAAAGGATCCATTTGGTCCTAGGGCTAAATCAGACTTTTGTTTCAAAGAATCCATCACTGAATGTGAGATTCCAATGAATTATATACATGGCTCAAGATCAGGTAGACAAAGGCAGGGGGGAGGTGAAGTTCAAATTCTGGTAAGCAGGAATTTCCAGGGACTAACCACCATTCAGTTCTGCCAGGGGTTGGTGGGGGAGGTAGGACCATAAATTCTGATAAGCTGGGAGTGAAGGAGATGTCCAACTAGAGCCAGGAAGTCTGGAACTTAGAGATAGAGGATACCAATTAGGTATCTGAGATAGGACATCTGGAGTTTTATGACTCTTTTGTAATGTCAGAATGGCCAGCTGCAGTCCTAATTATCTCAGTCCTAATTGTCAAGAAAGGGTGGGGATTTGCAATCAAGAGAATTGAGGCAGAACAATCCAAGGAACTGAGGCAGAACAGTTCAGAGAAACTGAGGCAGGACAATTTAGGGAAACTGTAGCACAATAGGAAGAGACTTTAAAAGTCCATTAGTCCAACCTATAAATTAACCAGGAATTACCTCTATATTATCCCAACAATAGATCAGATCATCTTTTTTTAACATTACAGAGTGCCTACTATTATATTCATTTTTCACTTTTGTCATTTCCCTTTAAGAGAAAGTCTATAAGCTCTTTTTATGGTGGCAAGGAACTGGAGATTGAGCAGATGCCCATAATTTTGGGAATGGCTATATAAATTATGGTATTTTGAATATAATAGAATATTATTATGCTATAAAAAATGATGAGAAAGTTGATTTCAGAAAAGCCTGAAAAGACTTATATGAACTAATGCTGAGTGAGCAGAACGAACTAAAGTGAGCAGAATCAGGAGAACATTATATACTATAATACAAAGATTATCTTATAATCAAATATGATAGTTTAGTTCTTCTCAGCAATACAGTGATCCAAAATAATTACCAAAGACCTGAGATGGAAAATGTAACCTGTATCCTGATAAAGAACTATGGAGATTGAATGTGGAATGAAGCATAATATTTTCCATCTTTTTGTTTGTTTGCTTTTTCTTTCTTATGGTTTTTCCCTTTTGTTTTGATTTTTCTTTCACAGAATGACTAATATGGAAATATGTTTAAAATGATTGTACATGTATAACCTATATCAAATTGCTTTTGGCATGGAGAAGATAGGTATAAGGGATGGAGGGACAAAAAATTGGGACTCAAAATCTTATAAAAATGAATGTGAAAAGCTATCTTTATATGCATTTAGAAAAATAAAATACTATTGAGAGAAAAAAGAGGAAGGCTATAGCTTGAATACAATCAAATGAAACAACTATTTTCTAATAGTTGAATAGTAACTGTTAAAAATGGAAATAAATTTTGGAAATATTTTAAAATATTAAATCTGATATTATCTAGTCAAGAATTACTTAGTATATTTTTTAAAAAATAAATTGATCCTTATAAAATAGGAATTTTTTCAACATAGTACCTTATACCTGGATTTCCCTAAATGAAATGTACAGAATTAGAGAAATAAAAGTTTAAATACCTCTCTCTCCTTTAAAAAAAGAAAAAATAAATAAAAACTTATCTATATCTTGGTGTGGAAAGTGAAGCAAGTATACTAAACTGATAGCTTAGATGTGTCAATGGTAGAATCCCTTTTTATAACCATCCTAATGGATAGTGAGATGCCATTTGCCTGAATACTTCAAGGAATGCAGGCCATTTATTTCATATCCACAGAAAATAATCTTTCATTTAGTGAATTATCTCTAATTGTTGGAAAATCCTTCCTTACTTTCAGACACAATTTGCTTCCTTATAACATCCACATAATAGTCATCCTTGATCTGCTTTCTGATGAAAATTTTTCTTCTTTCTACCCTTCAAAAGTCTGAAGGTAATTATCATATCCTCTACTAACTTCAATTCATTTTTTCTTCTAGTATGTAAAGACTCTTGACTTAGATATTTCCTAATGTGACATAATTTTAAGACTTTTCCTCACTCTAGTTCTCCTTCACTTGTTGTAATTTGATTTTGGCAATATGACTTTTAAAATATGACAGCTAGGGGCAGCTAGGTGGTGCAGTGGATAGAGCACCAGGCTTGAATTCAGGGGGATCCGAGTTCAAATTTGGTCTCAGACACTTAACACTTCCTAGCTGTGTGACCCTGGGCAAGTCACTTAACCCCAGCCTCAGGAAATAAATAAATAAATAAATAAATTATGACAGCTAGAATCAAGCATAATACTTTAGATCAAAACTTCCTCATCTTTTTTTGGTATCATAGTTATCTACTGGCAGCCTCATGAACCCTTCCAGACAATTTTTTAATACATAAAATACAATAAAAAGTTACAAAGGAACCCAATTATTATTTTAATACATTAATACATTTTACACACACACACACATACACACACACACACACACACACATATAAATCCTATTCTAGATATATATCTGACAGTGAATGTGGTGTGTGTGCATGTTTATATGTACAGAAATCAGCCTGTAACTAGACTAACTATGAATTCATCTATTTTATGAAGAAAATATTTCCCAAATTGGTTTCTCAAATTCAGATGTTTTTATTTTTAACTGTATTTCCTTTTACTTTTCTTATCAAAACTTGATTTTTTTTGACAGGTTACTGGGCATTTTAAAAATTGATGTATGCTTAAAGATTATAACTATTTTATTTGCTTTAGTTTTCTCACACAATTGATAAACCTTTCATGTACAAACTTTGCTGAGAAAAAGAAAAAAAAATCAGGCTTTGAGGGGAGCAAGGTTGCAACCAGTGCAATATTCTAAGGAAAGTGATTCTTATAACAACACTTGTGACACCCATTAACCTTGAAAAGGAAAGTAGAAGGAGCGCCTTTCATATAGCTGGTCCATCCAAAGACTTTTTGACACATCTGAGATTGTAATCTTGAAAGATCACCCCAATATAGACCAAGAGTGCTGATGGGCCGCCTTTCATGTTGCAGTTTCTATTGTTAATTGAAAATAAGTTCCTAAAGATAAGGCAGATTTGTGCAGAGTTAATTTGAAACCATCAAGAAAATACTAGAGCAAATAAAAGTTACAAGCAGATTATAATCAGAAGCCTCAGTCCTAAATAGGGATAAAGTTTTGATGGGTCAAAGTTGAAAGAACTCAGATCACTAGTAATTTTCTTAGAAGGCAGTGGTTGTTGGTCTATAGAATCAGGAGACACAGTGGAACATTCCTTCTATGCCACATCTTTTCTCTAAACCTCTATGATCTCATCTATAAATTAGGAAATTAGATGACCTCTACTTCCTTTCAGCAGTAAAATCTTTTATTCTCTTTCACTGATCTTCAACAAAAAGCAGCAACAATAGACATTGTGTGTTTTTTGATCTCTCGTTCTCACTCCTATTTATCTCATGTGATTGTTTAGAAATCAAATAACAACATATGTGAAAGTTCTTTCATAACATTCTGTAAAAATGTGATCCATTATTATTCTTTTATGATTATCATTCTAAATAAAAAGCCTTCCCCAGAGGTTGTTTTGATACTTTTCAGTTAAGAATAATTTGAATCAGCTTGTTTTTGCATAGTCTAGTACCATCTCGTTTATCTACTATCATCAGGGAAGGAGATATTCCAGGAAAAGTGAATTAGGCTCAAAACTGAAGTTGGAGTAGCATCTGGGTTGCTATGAATTGACTTTGGAGTCCTGGGACCTGGAGTTGAAAGACATTTCCACTAGCTCTATTATTATTTAAAAGTAAGTCTTTTAATCTGTCAATGGCCCCAGGTAATTTAGGACTTTTCAGTAGTTACTCACTACACACATATAAGGAAAACTATTACTTTCCAGGAAATAATTTTGGTCTGCTTTTCTATGATACTTACCTCTTCTTGCATATCCTTTCTTATGGTTGGCTTTAATTTATGTGGATCATTTTTATTCTATCCTCCCTTCATTACCTAACCAAAACATCTACCTATGTCCTCTTGGTTTTCTAGTTTTAGTGGAAAGTAAAAACAAAAACAGATTGCAAGGAAATAGAGTGAATTAAGGATTGCATGCAAAAAATCACATCCACTTACTGTATTTGAAAAGAACAGTGGGGTAGGGGGCTCATGGCTTTTTAATAAGGCAAAATATTTGTGCTTTGTGACAGTTATTTTTGTTGGCCAGGGAGGCTTTTGGCTTATTATTGAGTTGATGACAGTTCCAGAGAGATGAAGCTGCATGACACAGACTCTGTAACTGCTAAAAGATGTAGCACCTAACTGTATTTTGTCTTAAAATAATAGTAGGCTAGATATTTATCCTGTTGTTATCCTGTTGTTAGGATGACTGCAATATTACTTAGTATGGGGTAGGTGAGTTGGAGATATGTTATATGATACATACATATATATATATATATATATATATGCACACATGTGTGTATGTGTAAATATAATATGCATTTATGTATATATGCACACTTACATATATCTATACACTATTAAACACATGTGTTTATATATGAATATATATATATCCACGTACATGTATAAGTTTATGTACACACATATACATTAATATATGTAAAAATTCTTAGTTCTTGTAGCATATAACTATATAGACATGGATCAACTCTTTATATATATATATGTATGTATGTATATGTATGTTGTATGTATGTGTGTGCAAATAATACACTGTATCTGCATGTAAAAACTAAAGAGAAAGCAATTTTCAATATCTGAGATGATTCTGTAATTAACCCCACTACCACTGTTCAATTAAAGGTTAATTCTTAGAGCCATACAGAGAGAGAGAGAATCAACCGTTAAGAATAGGACAGATTAGGAGATCTCTATATGCCCTTTATAGATATGAGAGGCCCACAGTTGTATAATGAATAAGTATTGGACATTGTGCATAATATCAAATTTTTGATGTATTGATCAGATGATTTTTCCCTCTTCTTTTGCTTTTTTCTTTTAAAAATACTCTCTTTGAAGAGAGAAAAGGACCCATATGTGCAAAAATGTTTGTAACAGCTCTTTTTGTGGTAGCAACGAATTGGTAAATGTGTAGATGCCCATCACTTGGGAAATGGCTGAACAAGTTGATGAAGGTATATGAAGGTAATGGAATATTACAGTTCTATTAAAAAAAAATGATGTACAAGCTGAATTGATGCTGAACAAAACAAGCAGAACCAGAAATATACTGTACACAGTAATAGTAAGATTGTGCAATGATCAAATATGAAAGACTTGGTTCTCCTCAGTAGTTCATGTAAGTCAATCCCAATAAACTTTAGACAGAAAGTGTCATCTGCATCCAGAAAGAGAGTGAATTAAGGATTATATGCAAAAATCACACCCACTCACTGTACTTGAATCAACATATGCTATGTTCACTTCTTTTTTTCTGTTCTTTCTTTCCTAGGATTTTTTTTCCTTTTTGTTCTGATTATTTTCTCTCTCAAAATGATTCATAAAGAAATGTGTATTTAAAAAATTAATATATACACATATAACCAGAAAAATGAAACAATAAAAATATAAACAAAAATAATTTAAAATACCTTTTTGTTATTTTGGGGAGGAGGAATATTGGAGGAAGCTATGATATTTTAAAAAAGACATAAATAAAATTTTATTTTAAAAAGATTGATGTAATGACCAAGCAGGATTTTGGAGGATAAGTGATGAATCTCCAAATGCCTAGAAGAGGGATGATGAACCAGAGGTACAAAATGAGATTGGGGTTTAAAATATGACCAATTTATAAAATAGTTTTGCTTATTTCATACTAAAAAAGTGTTTTATGTTCTATTTTTGGTAAGAGAAAATTGTGGGATGGATGACACTAGAGATATAAAACACACAAAATAGAAGAGAACAAGAGTATCAATGAAATATTTCAATAGTTTATAGAAAAGAAAATATGTAGAGGAAGATATAAACAAAACAGCTTTAAAAATGTTGAATTTATATCATATATGCACTGATAAGGATTAACCACTTATATATGTAAACTTATTTTTCTGTTCTTTGTATATAAAAATGCTTATGATGTTTGGCATTTTCCAAGTTCAGAATAATTTAAAAAATAAAATATTAAACTTAAAAACAAAATTTATTTCTTAGTGTTCATCATAAACTTTGAGTAGATAGTGGATTTTTGACACATGTATTCATTAGTTTTGCTTTTTTTTTTCCCCCCTCAAAGTGCAACAGGGTTTATTTCACATTGTAATGTTCAGGCTAGCATTCTGGTGGACCTCGGGATCAACCTGAGTCTTAGTGATCAAGGCAGGAGAGCCATCACAAAGATGGTCAAAGATAGAATGTCATTCTTCCAGTCCTTCTTAGTCCTTTTATACCCTATTAGAATTACATCATTACAGCATATTGAATATATGTGAACTAGAGAACCATCATCTCATCAATTCCACTGAGTTAACACCTTGTTTCATGTATACTTCTCCAGATTTCTGTCCCTTTCCAACACATTATTATTTAAATTGGATTTCCATCCAAATAAATAGTTTTATTAACAAAGATCTACTCATACTCTGGCCAGTCCATGAAGAAATCAAAAGAATTCAGTCAATACATCCAGGAGAGCTTCAAGGGAAAAAAATGAAAAATGAATTGGGATTGAGAAGGGCACCTTTTAACAAAGGACTGGACCGAGCACAAGGTTCATCAAATGCCTGGCCCTAGTTACACTTAGCAAGGAACCCTAAAGAAGGTAAGATAACATGTGTTGGACAGCCCTCTGGGCACAGAAAGCAACCTTCAGATCCTTGAAAGCATGAATCAGGAGAATGTGAGTAAAGCCAAGTGAGTCCTTTGGATTTTCCTCCTCAGTCTTCCCCTTATTCTTCCTTTAGCAGCACTAGGAATTACATGTTCATGATCACAAATCAAAAGAAAATTATGGGAATATAAGAGGAAAATTAGGGGGAGAATGAACAGGTATGGCCCTCCAAAAGTCAAAGGATTGGAAAAAAATGGGGCTCTTAAGGGCATACCATGTGAAGTCTTATGTTCACCCTGGAAACCTGCTTGGCTTTTAGGTCTATTATCTAAATGAGTATTCCCTTCATTTTCCTTCTAGTTTCTGTCAGACTTAGTTTTGGTGCTTCCTTACAGCATTCTCTGATGGAACTCTGTGGTTCACCTTGCTACATAAGACTACTGACTTTCCCAACCATTTCATATTTCTTGTTTTAACTGCTCCCCTGATTTCATTTGTACCAAACACAGACGATTTTATATCATAGTCCCTCATAATGAAAATAAAATCATTAATGACTGCATGGATTATTTTGTCTTAGAAAAATAGCTCTGTCAGGAGTTAAACAGAGGCTGTCTTTCTAGTTTCCTTTGGACAAAGGCTTTGGTCATGGGTTCCCATATCATTGAAGTAAAGTTCCATATCATCACAATATCATTAGAATATTATTTTTATTGTTGATGATATTTCTGACCTCTGAGTGATCCTCAATCCTTATAGCCTCACCCTCAATCCCCAGACACCTCATCATTTATTTCTTGCTATTTCCACAATGAAACTCCTCACAACAATATACCATTACACTTATAGAGGAATGCAAACTGTAAGAGAGGAAAGGAGCTTTTCATTTGATCTGTGTTTGTATCTGAGTATCCCTACATTCAAGCATTTGGAGCTGGTGGCTTAGTGTACAGAGCTCTGGATTTGGAGTCAGTTAATTCAAATGAAGCTTTAGCTGTTTACTATATATATGGTCCTGAGCAAGTCAATTAACTTCATTTTGCACCTATGTTGTATACTTGTAATGATCAAGTGCAATAACTTTCTAAAGTACTTAGCAAAGTGGCCTAAATATAGTTAAGTACCATATAAATGTTTATGCTTATTCTCTTCCATATTTCTTTCCCTCTTCCTATTCTATGTGATACTGAGTAATTTAGCCTCTTTGAACCTGCTTCTTTATTTATAAAGTAGAATCACACCTGCTCTACTTTTGTAGAGCAAGTATAAATCAATGTATGTAAATCTTCCCCCCAAACTTTAAGGTGTTATACATATTTAGGCATAATGTATATGTTATCAAACTAATTCAGGGTAAAAGTGCTAACCACATTGGTTTTTACTTTTTCCTGTTTGTTTGTTTTTCCAATAGAAGAAAAGATTTAAAAAATCTAAACAGCACATTGTACAGGGCCTGGCATATTGAAGATGCTTAATAAATGTGAGAATATCCCATTCATCAGCTTCTTCATGCACTGGGAAGCATATGGCTCTGCAATGAGAAGACTTGTATTCAAATCACATATGTAATCACTTCCTTCCTGTGTGACTTTGGGCAATCACTTCATTTTTATTGACCTCAGTTAATTCATCTTCAAAAAAAAAAATGGTCTAAAAAGTCACAAAGCTCTATGATCCAGATCTATGAACCTCATTTTATAAAATCAAAATATGTAGTTTTGCTAATATTGACAGGTGTTTGTTGGATCAAATTGGATTAGCTTCTTAGGCCCAGCCCTGTCACCAACAAGTGTAATCTTAGAAAATAATAATACCATTTCTCTGAGTGTCAATTTACTCATCTGTATGATGAGGGGAATTAGACCAGGAGATCCCGGGCAGAGAACAATAGCTTTCTAGCTCTACATTTATCATTAATATAATTCTACTTCAAAATTCTATACAGAAACACAAAACAATTAAAGAGCATGATCCCTTCACTCAAAACATTTATAACCTCCTTTTAGAAACATTCATTAATGGAAAAGTATATCTATACAATATATGAGCACATGTCAAGTAATAGCAAATAAAACAAATTGTTTTGAAATAAAAGGTTAAGATATGAGCAGAGCTTTATAGAATCATTCAGAGATGACCCTCTGGAATTTTCTTTAGGATTTTGATGGTAGTATGGGACTGAAAAATTGGGGATGAGACTCTAGATAGAGGAAATGGAATGTGTAGAGGAATAAAGGTGTTACAGAACAAGTCCTAAATTTCAGACATGAGCACAAAAGTTAGCTAACGTATTTTCATTCCTAAGAGCTTATAAGCTATTCAAGGGTAGTTAAACATATCTTATTAAAGATTTAAACTGAGTACCCTAGAGTTAAAAATCCTAGCTCTTACTCCTATTAGTCTTGTGACTTTCCCACTGCTTTATTCTCTGAAAAATAAAGATATTAATTTATCATATATTACAAATTTATTGCAAGGAAAATATTTCTAAACCATAAGTTGATCAACTGACAAGGATCATTAAGCTTTTATTATTTGCTAACTGTTCTAGGGGCTGTAGACACAGAGACAAACATGATACATTTCCTGCCCTCATGAATCTTTCATTCTAACAAGGGAAACAATTTGTACATAAATGTGAGTTGTGCATTTCTCTTGTATCTACTGTTCTTTTTTTTTAATTATAAGTTATGCTAGAGAAGTAACAATTATGAAAACTGAACATGCTTGTATATAGAGTTTACTGTAGTAATCAAATACAAGTTAAAACAAAGTTAATCTGACACATTTAATGATCCGCAAATCCAAATTTGATGAATGGTAATTGGGCATGAATGGTAAACAGTTCACATAAATGAATGTAATCAGTACTACTTTTACACAATCAAAACAAATGTTTAGCTTTGCATTTCTTACTTTGTTTGTTCACTATTATCTATAAACAGCATCGGTATTGAGTTTCCTTAATCATCATCCTTGTCATAGATATGTACAAACATTCATACAAGTTAAAAAACAAATATACTGGCTTAAATTCTCTAACAGCCAAGACAACTTTTCTTGGGCTCCATTCCCCTGCTGTTAGGTTGAGCTTGGAGTGTTCTGCCCATCAGTAACATCCCAGCAATCCTCTCCCCTTTCCCAAGCTCTTCAATACTACCTATCACATATTTGAGAGGTTCATGAGCATCATATCCATATGGTTCCTTCTCATTCATCAATTAAGTTCCAATGAATACACACACATATACATATATATGCGAATTTGTATGCATATATCCTAGCATTCATACACATAGACACATTTATGTACGTAGTATTTAGAAAATATGCATAAAGCATATATAAAAACATAATATATAGATATAGAAATATATATTTCTGTGTGTACACACACACACACACACACACACACACACACACACACACACACACTTATCTGGTTGTATGTCTCCCAGAAAATGTAAGCTTCTTAAGAACATGGAGTGGCTATTTCCTTTGTATCTTTGCATTTAAGTGCTTAGTACAGCATCTGACTTGCAGAAAGCACTAAACATAATAAATGAATTGAATTCACAATATCAAAAGATTATAAATTTAGAGCTAGAAAATACTTTAGCAACAATCTAATACAACTCTCTGATTTGACAGATGAGGAACTCCCACCTAAAATGGTACTTGCTTAGAGTCACATAGAAAACCAGGACAGGATCTAAACCCAGATACTCTTGACTCCAAAGTCCTATAGTACTTTTTACATTGGAAGTATCCTTTATTTCATTCTAAGCAATAGTATATTTTGTTAAGCTTTATATAAATATGTACATATACAATACCTATATGTATATATATATATATATATATACATATATATATATATATATATATATATATATATATATATATATACATATATGATGTCTTTTCTTTTTTTTCATTTTGAAGAATCAACTATATTTTAAATGTAACCAATTTTATTTTCATTGTTATATGTCTGACAGAGTTAAATTAAATAGACTTGAACAACCTTCTATTCACTGGGGAAAATTCAAGAATAAATAAAATATAGTTTTTTCCCCTTTAAATAAGTTCCTTCTCCTGGCCCTTACTTTCAAATTTTCTGGATATTGAGGTCAGTCGGGCAAATTTCAGACCATAAGTCTATAGAATGCTTGCTGCTCTGAAGGCAATGATGTGATCAGCATACAAGGAATACAGATTGAAACCCAATGAGAACTAAGGCTCTAGACTCCTGTCATCTATGTGTTTTGGTAGGGAAGAAGGAAGAGTGCTACATGGTAATGTGCACTTTCTAAGGAACTGTGCCTTTGTCTCCAGAATTTAACACAGTATCCTGCATGTCCTAAAGACGTTTTTAAAATTGAATAAATAATTAGCTAAGCAAAGATTCCAAGGGTGTTGTGTAGAAGTATTCTGTATATTCCTTTGAGTTCAGAAATTGAAGGGCAACAGGAGAGAGAGCTATTTCTGAAAAGCAAAACAAGTGCCCAAGTATGTGTTATGGGTATATTATGGTGTTTATAAGTAGAGGTCAGATGCCAATGAAAAATTGCATAGTTGTGAAGGTTCCATCATCTCTATCTGTATAGGCTCTTGGCCTGGATGTATAACATGAAGGGAATTCTTAATAAAATACTACAAATTACCCAGAATTCAAATTAGAGTTTTTAGAAAAATAGATATCATGGTTCACTAATAAAAGTTTATCTTGCCTAGGCATCAATGAGACAATAAAACAGGGGTACTAATCACTTTAATGAGGGTATTATTTGAATTGCCTAATAAAAAATGTGGGATGAGGGGCAGGAATGTAGGAAACCGATCTCTGGCATAACAACCAAGCAACTAGGGAATGGGGTACTGATTAAACCATAGCATGTATTCCTCATGAAGGTTGAATTCACATGAATCTAAATAGTTTTCACTAGTGCAAAGAAATCTTTCTAATTACAAATAGAATTAGAAACTGAAAAGAGAAACATGGAAGCAATAAGAATCTATTTTGTGAATACATATCCAAAAACATATAGAACATATATTCAAATACAGTGTTCTTTTATTACTGCTGAGTAATGGTATGACACTATTATTTGTACTTCATAATAAAATAGTAATAATAGTAACACTGATGATTATAGTGACAACCATATTTCTATGATACTTTAAGGTTTGTCAAATGCTTAAAAATATTTCCTCCTTTTATCCTCAAAAGTACCTAGAAAGATAGATGATATTATTAATCCCTGTTTTACAGATGAAAAAACTAAACAGCTTAAATAATTTACTTATGCTAAGTAACTGAGGTGAGATTTTTAACTCAGAACTTCCTAACTTCAAGAACAGTGTTCTATTTATTATACTATGTAGCTATCCCTTGAATATGAAAAAGAAATAGACATTTCTCCTCAGGAAGTTAAAATTTAACAGAAAAAAAGGAAAATTTTTCAAAGCTTATTCTTTCATTTGGAATTGATGGAATTGCAGAGAGAACACTTCACTGGGGTAATATCATTTGAACTGTTCCTTGAAGTATAGATAGAATCTTAATATAAAAGAATAGAAAGAAGACATTTCTGGCAAAAAAAAATAAGACAAGAGCCAAGATGGGGAGAGTAGAAATTATAAGAGTTATTCAAAAAATGATGAGTAGCCTGAATAGTCTAGAAATTTGGAACTTGTAAAGAAAATAATAGAAGACTAAAAAGACAAGTAGAGATTAGGTAATGGAGAGTTTTGAATACTTATTTTCTATCTATAAATTCAGTCTCCATTCAATGCCCTTTTGTCTTTTGTCAACATATTTTTGGAAATCAGAACTTCTAATTTTATTTGATCTTTAGCATCAATGTTAAATGAATTCACTGCTTTGGGCCTGATTTTAATTATGTAGAAAGAGAAAGTAGAGTTATGAAGGTAAAAAGAAAAAAAAATTATAAGTGATAGCTTCCTGTTAAAGAGTTTAAATGACTTATCCATGCTATAAAGTGGTCTCTCTGGTTTAGTAGAGGGACTTGGAATAAGGAAAATCTGGATTCTGCTTCTATATTCTTATACTATCTACACCTAATTATTTGGTGTTGCATGTGTCTAAGACCTAGGAACACAGATGTGCTGCCTATCTGTACTATTTGAGGAAATGTCTATACTGGGATAAAATCACAAAGGAAGGTGTCAAAGACAGACAGAGACAGAATTTATATACATAGAAAGATGTATGTATACATATATACATAAATATATGTATAGAGAAAGAAAGAAAAGAAGAAAAAGAAAGGAGGAGGAGAGACAGAGGCAAGGGATACAGAGAAATAGAGAAAGAGACACAAACACATACAAAGAAAGAAAAGGGTAGAGGGAGAGAGAGGGAAGAAAAAGAAAGGTAGAGAGAAAGAAAAATAGAGGAGAGAAACAAAGACAGAGACAGAGAGAAAGAAATAGAAAAGTGGTGAGAGTGAGAAATTTTTAAATGTCATGTTATCTTAATGACTTCATCGTCAACAGATATGCATGTCTTGCAAAATAACTTCAGTATTACTATTTGCAAATTTGCCTTCGCACATCACCACTTCTACCTATGCTTTACAAATCCCTGAATCTCAACAAAGAATTATCAGTCTTAAAGAGAAGTTTACTTGCCTTGAACCAAAATTTCCCTAAAGTACAGTTTGTCTTTAAAAAAGCTAATATATTAGTCCAAGTTTCAGCTATTGAAAGGTGTTTCCCACCTGAATTTATTTTTTGCCCCTCCTCTTTCTTTGAAGTTAACATTTGTTTCAAATATTTAAGAAGGCAAAGTATATAATGATATGGCACTGTTGTTCGGAGAAAAAGTGATTATCTAAGCCATACATGGATCGAATATATATATTCTCACTTCTTTAAAATCAAATTTTAGTCATCTGAAAACACGTAGGAAGGAACCAACTTACTTACTTATCTGCTGACAGAAAGTCTTTCATTTACTGCAAATGCCAGCATAGGATTATCATGCCTTAAAGGTGGATGGCATGGAGATCTGAGTCTGATTTACATGACTTTACTCTTAAATAGTGAGAAAATTTTAGAATTGCAGGACTTTGTCATTCTCTACCAAATCAAACAGGCAAAATTCAGCCTCCCTCCCTGTTTCCTTAAATGTCAATGATAACAGCATTCAAGCATCCACTTTCTTTGAAACTCACATTTTGAATATCAACATGGGTCATTTCTTCATATTTTTGCCTTGGTTAAACCTCCACAGGCACTCAAAGGCAGGTGCAAAGTTTGTCCTCTAATGTAATGAAAATTCTGCACCTATATTTTCTTTCACCTTGATGTGTCCTTTCTGCTTTTCAGACTTTTTTCCAATTGACAATAAAACTCATTTTATTTTTTCTAATTAAAAATATTCATTTGCCTTTTCCTCACCAATTTCAAAATATTGTTTTAGATTAAAGAACGCAAGTGTTCTAACCTAACCTAACTTTAGTTTCTTAAACTTAGTTAAGTATTCTAAACCAAGTTTTGAACTTAATTATTTTCATTTTCAACCTGAGCCTATAGCTTTTCTACATAATTAGATAAATTTAGTCAAAATACCCCCTTTTCTGTCGTTTCTTGTACAAAATTGTCTTTGATCTTTATTTCAATTACTATTTTCTCAATGCTTAGATTTTTGTATAGACTAAAATGAATCAGAATTTCAGGAAAAACTATTTCAATCATGTGAAGTTCCAATTGATTTGGGATTTTAAATGTTTGTTTCTAAGCCTATTATCCATTCTTATCTTGCTTTTTCTATTCTTACATTGTCAATTGAAAATGAATAAAAATCACAGAAATAAAAGGAAATAAGAAAGGGATTGTGATCCAATAAAGAGGAAGCATTGTAGAGACAACATCGGATATCCAATTATTTCAGTATTGGAAATATCCCATAAAAGCATTATCAAAACAACAACAAAAATAACTACTTGCTTAAAGATTTTCATAATGGTATGATATATTGTTACACAATATAAACACTTAAAACTATCTCTATGTCCAAAAGTAGAGAAAGAATTAAGTAAATTGAATGAGTATATGAATGAACAAATGAATTAACTAAAGAAAACTTGTTAAGCCCTTATTATGTACAACAAGAGAAATGCAAATAGAAAAGCAATACAGCCAAGGAACTCATATTCAAAAATGAAGGAGACAAAACAACTAGGAGATTTTAACCTGAAATCAGAAGGAAAATGCATTTGATCTTAGGAAGCAGAACCAAAGCAGTTGAGGATGCATTTTCTTTAATGTCTTTCCATTGATTAAAACATCTATTTCTGATGGTAAAGGATGCCAAAGAATTTCAGAGTAAGAACCTTCTTTTTCAAACCTGTGGTTGCTGAAGAGCCAGAGCTTACAGGCCAAGAAGAAGCATTTACTCTGTTTTATCTCCAAGAGAGTGGATTGTGTAGTCTAGATGATTGATGTCTGTGGCATGCAAAATTGAAACACTCCTTGTGCCTGGATGAGTTCAGCTGTTTCCTTATGGAACCAGGAGAGGTAATTATTTAGGGAGTGTCATGGCTAAACTTTGCCTGGATATTCTCTCTCAGTTCTAAAGCAGATTGCTTTGTTTCAACTAGTTTTTCTTGCCTTCTTTGTGGGTGTTGGTAAATAAGGATATTTGGCTTTTTGAATATAAGGTTTGCTTTTCTAGGGTCTTAGCTGGAAGCAAGATAGAGACATTGATGTAACTCCTATGATTCTTGGACTTACCTGCTCCTCAGTGAGCAGTGAGAATGGGAGATTATTTCTAACAGGATTTGCTTGTCTTGATAATGATTAAGGGCCAGGTTGGACTAGTATAGTTTTCTGAAGGTGTAATGGACTGAAGAACACTATTATTCTCCAGGCTCCTGAGGTCAGTGTCCCACCTAGATTTTGTTCAATAGAGCCAAAGAGAAGGTGGTAGCATAGTTTAATTTGCTTAGCACATATTACCTTTTGTCTCTGTCATGGTTTATTGCTGCTTTACCAAGGCCAGTTTGAATGTTACTCAAGGTTTTGTCCTTATCTTTAGTTTCTTTTTCCTACATTACCTAAATTAATAAGTTAATCAACTCTTATGTACTTAATTATTTGGTTACCTTATCTTCTTTCCTGAGTTCCAATGTCATTTCTCACTTATTACCTCTTGAACATCCCAAAGTTCACGTCTCATAGGCATTTTAAATTCAACAAGGCCTTTTCCTCCCACTTTCCAAATATTTCCCTTTTCTATCTTTCCCTATTGTTGTTGAGGGTATCATCCTCCCATTCACTCAGACTGGAAACCTCAATGTCATCCTTGACTCTTCATTTTTATTCACTCTGCTATCAAATCTTGCCATTTCTACCTTCACAATAGCTTTTATTTGATTCCTTCTCTCCACTCACAGAGTCACCACTCTGGACCATTTAATAGACTTTTAATTGATTCTTTTATACCTTAGTCTTTCCTTATTCTAAACCACGTATTATTTGATTGCCAAATTAACTTTGTTAATGTACTGTTTATATCATGTCACCCTTAACTACAAATAAGTTCCAGTGACTTCCTATTATTTACTATTTTAAATATAAACTTTTAAATCCTTCTTATCCATGACCCTTCCTGACTTTCCAGGCTTCTTTTCCTCCACCACTCATCCTAATACATGCTACAATCCAGCAGCACTGGCCATTTATCTCCCAGGTCACTTTATTTCCCAAGTCCTTACTAGATGTCCTCCCTCACGTCAGGAATGCCATCTTTCATCTAGCTAGTGTTATGGTTTACATGGCTTCTTTCAAGAAGCTTTTCTCTCTACACTTACTACCTTCCCTAGCCTCTAAGATTAGCTTCCACTTATTGTGCACATATTTTGCATGTGCACTTATTTGCATGATTATTCCTCCACTGGAATTGGATACATTTGAAGGCAGGGGTGTGTTCAGTTCTTTTCACTGGTTTCAACTCTTTATTACATTGTTTTTGTTTTTGTTTTTCCTGGCAAAGATACTGGAGTGTTTTGCCATTTCCTTCTCCAGCTCATCTTACAAGATGAAGATGGGTTTGATGAGGGCTAGACAGCTAAATTTGAACTCCGGTCCTCTGGCCCTGCACTCTATCCCCTGTATCAACTAGTTGCCCATTTGAAGTCAGAAATCATGTTTTTTGCCTTTCTTTGTTATCCCAGCGCTCAGCAAGTATGAAGCATATTGTAAACCCTTAATAAATGTGTATTAACTGTCCTCAGGCTTTCTCCTTTATAAAGTGAAGGTGTTGAATTAGCTGATCTCTGAGGTCTTTACAATTCCATGATTGATCTTTAGGGTTGGGACATATTCATATTAATAATTGTAACAAAAAGCTTCAAGCAGCCAATTGTTTGGACTTGAATTTGTCAAGATGTTGCATTACCATTCATCTTCCCCACAGCTTAACAGCTGTGCGTTTATAAACAGGACATGGATTGAATTACACGGACTGTTGTTTTGTTTAAAACTGATGTGCTATAATCCTGATTAAAGTATCATGTTACAGATTTCATAATAATGATTATATGCAGTTCTCATTAAGCCAGTAAGAGTCTAAGTTCTATTTAATAATCCAATACTTGGTGCTAGATGCTCATACTTAAATTGGGATTTAAATGGAGCAAAGTATATTCACTTTAACAAACAATTAAAATGCCTACTATGAAAAAATAAGTGTACTGGATTGGATGCTGGGTATGCAAAGACAAAAACAAAATAGTCCTCAATAAGCTTTCTTATATTCTCCTAAAATAATGTAAGGGATTCCTAAGTAATATTGTTCTTTATATAAATTACTGAATTTTTACATCACTAGATTTCTTCTAGTATCTATTCTCCTCTCTCTCCAATAATATTTTAAAAGAAATCAACAAAAATGAAGAACAAATTGGAAAAAAAATTCTGAAAATATGTGGAATGTACCTTACATTTTGACCTCCAGCCTCAGCAAAGGGGTAAAACAAGGGCATCTTCTCACAGTTCTCCTTTGGAGCTATGCTTATTGTTCATAATTTTCAACATATACCTTTGTGTATATTCTTTGTGTACATTTACTTTTTTGTAGTCAAGTTAAATAGACATATAGACAAAGATTGACAGAAAAACAGACAGACAACAGATAGATAGGAAGAAGATAATTTTCTTGGTTTTGCTTAATTTATTCTGCATTACATTGCACACATGTTCCAATGCTTCCCTGTATTTAATATATTCATCATTTCTTATGGCACAGTAATTCTATATCTGCATACCACAATTTGTTTAATCATTTTCCAATTGCAAATATCTACATCTACTCCCCCATGTCCCATTTCTTTGCTATCACAGAAAATGTAGCTATGTACACACACACACACACACACACACACACACACACGGACTTTTTTCTTATCAATATCTTACTTGGTATCAACCCAAGAAGATTTTCTGGCTCAAAGAGTATCAATATTTTAATCATTTTATTTGAATGATTTAAAAATTTGTACTAATTCATAAAACTCTACCAGCAATATTTGAATTGATTTTCCTAATATCCTTCCAACACAGATATTTTCTTTTTTCATCTGCCAATTTATTGGGTGTGAATGAATAATATGGATAATTTTGATTTGCATTTATCTTATTATTAGTGATTTGAATCATTCTTTCATATGACTATTAATAATTTATAGTTCTTTTACCACTTATGAATGCCTTTTGCATATATTGGTATATATGTATTTATGTATAAATACCAATCTGTTCATGATCCTCTAAAGCAATGATGAAAAAATCAAATAGAAATGGATTTATATCCGTCACACAGGAAATTATCTATGCTGCATTATATTTCTTATTTATTTTGTTAAACATTGCCCAATTATAATTTAATCTACTTTTATTTTATTCAACAATGACTGTCACTGTAGATACAAAGAACTTCATTGTCATTGGGATCTGTTTTTATTCTAAGATGATTTCAAGACTTTGGGGGAAAATTAGGTTCTACTCAGAAAAAGTTTAGGGAATCCATCTTTTATCTTTCCAGGTTGAAAAGATGACTTTCTAAGGAAACTGATTTTCAAGTTTAAATCTCCCAAGGTGTTTCATAAGATTCTATTGGAATTGTCAAATAATGTTTTTGAAAGCCTTGGTAGCTTGTTCAACAGTATCATCTATAAAAGGAAACAAATACATATCCACAGCCACAGCCACAGCCACAGCCACAGCCACAGCCACAGCCACACATACACACACACACACACACACACACACACACACACACACACGTGTGTATATAAACTCATATGTGTATATGGGTATATATGCATCTTTGTATGTATAATAGAGCATTTATGCAGTCACATATATGTGAATATGTAATTATCCATTATATATAATATACATGTATATATATATATATATGTGTGTGTGTGTGTGTGTACCCAAATATGTATATATCCTGTAAGCACAAATATACATGAGCACAAATTATATATATACATATATATATACACACACTATATACATATACATATATACACATACACAGATACATATATATGCTTATGTATACATATAACACACACTCATATACTTATCCATGTTTCTGACCACTGTTTACTTTGTACAATTCAGAGTCTGTTTTTTCCTCTCACATTTTTTTTGGAACAAACACAAGTAACTGTGTAGACATTATGTTTATGTTTATTTTATTCTGTTATAAATGTAGTGAAAACAATTGTGGTTCAGTAGAAAATAAATCCCTTGCTATTCAGTTGTGAAAAATTATTTCTATAGTTACCAAGGATGCTAAAATGATCACATAGGAGTTAGGAAAAGTTTTTTATTACAAGTTCATTATGTGTGGAGCACTGTGCTAAGCACCTGGAAAACAAGAAAGATAAAAATAATCCTTGCCTTAGGAATAAATAGAGTGTACAGAATGTGGTATTTGAATCTAAATTAGAAGGAATCTAGAAATATTATAAGTGAAGAAGAGGAAGAAGAATATTCCAAGTAAGGGAGTGTCACATACATAGGGAACGAACATTTATATAGCACCTACTAAGCTAAAGTTCTTTACAAATATTAGCTCCTGTAATCTTAATTGTTCCCATTTTTGCAGTTGAGGAAATTGACCAGGACAGAGAGTAAGTGATTTACCTAGATTCACATAGCTAGGATTTATGTGAGTTCAAATATGATCTCAGATCTCCCTGAGTCCAAGTCCAATACTGTATCTATCACAGCACACATTTGTCAGTGAACTGGTCAATGTATCTAGATGGTTCTCAGATAATTGGGGTAGTAGATAGTCCTGGAGTCCGAAAGATCTGAATTCAAATCTGTCCTCAGATATTTATTAGTTATTTGACCTTGGCAAGTCACTTAACCCTGTTTGTCTCAGTTTCCCCATTTCTAAAATGAACTATAGAAAAAAGTATCAAAACAGTCCAGTATTTCTACCAAGAAAACCATTAATGGGGTCATGAAAAGCCAGATGTGACTGAAATGACTAAACATCAAAAAAAAAAAAAAAAAAAAAAAAACTAAAGAGTAAGACAAAAAAGATGGGAAGGGAATAGATAGTAAATGACTTTAAATATCACATATACTTATCCATTTGTATTTTGTTCTAGAGACATTAAGGAAATACTGGTGTTCATTGAGTAGAAGAATACCATGATCATACTATACTTGTGCTTTAGGAAAATTGATTTGGAAGACAAGTGGAGATTAGATTGGAGTAGGGGAGACAACAGCAGAGAGTCTAGAAGCAGAAAGAACAAATTAATACTTTTGGAATGTACCAGGTGAGCAGTGTTATGTACCTAACAACCTAGGCTGTGAGAGATAAGGAGACATAAAGGAGAGATGTGAAGGTGGAAATGATAGGATTTGGCAACAGATTGGATATAAAGAGTAAGTAAGGAAGAGGAGTAAAGAATAACAGGAAGGTTATCAATATAGTAAATTGAAGGATGGTAATAGGTAAGTTTGGAAGAGGAAATGGTTTGGGGCCAAATAAAGTCACAGATTTTGTTTTACACATGTTGTTGATATGACATTGGTATCCCAGTCCCAAAGGAACTACCACAACTTAATTTTTTTTTAAATAATTCCATTGAGTTTCATTTTTATTAAGTAATTTCTTTGTGCTTTATTCAGTTCCTATATAGAGTTTCAGGAAAATGTCTTGGTTGATTAAAGGACAGTTTGTATGTTAAAGTCCTAAGTTCAGATCCTGTCTCTGTTATCTTGAACAGAGATCTTACTTGATTCATCAGTAAAAATGATAAATTTAGATTAGTGGACTTCTGAGATGTTTTCTAACTTTTGAGCTGGGATCTTTGTGATCTTCATAGATAAAAGGAAAGGCCCAATCAATGAGATCATGATCCATTTGATTATTGGAGGAAGCTACCAGATTGCATCTTCACCTTGATCAAACTGTAGGTCAAATCCTCCCCAGCCCAAATTGTCCTGGTACTGGCCTGAACAACAACCTCCCTGTTAATAGGACAGGTTGGGATGGGTTGAGGGGAGGCTCCCAAGGCCATCTGTCCTGTTGGCTCACTCTCCCCTACCAATTAACTTTGTCCTTAAAAAGTGAATTAAGGATATCTTTCCTGGTTCTTATTCCTTGTGTGTGTGTATGTGTATGTGTGTGTGTGTGTGTGTGTGTGTGTGTGTGTGTGTGCGCGTGTCTGTATGCATGCATTTCCTTTCAATGATTTTCCATAGGTAAAAGTGATAGTAATTGTAGTAATAGTGATTGTAAGGGTCCCAGAAAGAATCCTTGACTGCTCTCAAACTTGGGCCCTGCTTCCTTTATGAAACCTAAAATACTTTTCATTCAATTTATTCAACAAGCATTTATGAAGTACTGACAAAGTAATTTGAAATCTCTCAAGTAGCTTATTATATTCTACCATGGCTGAAAAGTAGCCAATACACATATACTCTATGAATACCAAATATACACATACACACACACACGTAAAACCCATGTCCCATTGTCTACCCTTCCCCTACCCATTCCCAATACCCTAAGTTCACATATATGGAGCTTAACTTAGCTTTTCTTTTTGATTCATTAGGCCTCTACCTAGAATTATTGCAGGAAAAATTCAAAATGTAGAATAAACATTGATTCTTATTTTCTGAAACATGAGTAGCCATATCTCCAGCTCCTACACAATACTTCAAAGTGATAATTCATAGATATAGAACAGCCTTATTTCACCTCATCATGTGTAAAGGTCCTGTCGTCTCTAAGTTATCCTTCCTGTCTCAACTCAATCTCCCAGCCTGACTCTCCTTCCAGCCTGCTGTCCCAACTCTGTCCCAGACTCAACTATTCTCCAGACCCAATGCTGCCCTCTTTTATCCTCACAGAGATTGTAGTGAAAACTCAATGGAGCTTGTGAGAAAATATTTCAACCACTGAACTTGCTCCTCTTAAAGGTGCAAACTTCTTTTAAGCATGTAAACTCTACCTCAGAAGATCAAAGGTGTAAACTCCCTTCAAAGGCCCCAACCAAAGGTGTTAATTCTGAGCTAGAGAATTGTTAGACAATCTTGTAATCCTAACAATTATGCATATAGAAGGCATGAAGGAATCATAGAGACACAAAACCAGACAATGTATGAAACACTCAAATTATTAATAAGCTCTCCTTGAAAGGAGAACAAACTTGGGATTTTGAGAGTAAATCACATATTTATCTTCCTGTGTCCCTTTCTCCCCACCCCACCACTTGGCCTCTTTCCCATTCATAGAACCACCTATAATTTAGACTCTCTACAGAATTTATACACACTTTGGGAGGCTCCTATTAACTAATCTATTAAAACCATATATTTATGGCATAGGGTATATGACTATGGTTAAATCATATCACCTCACTTGCAATGTTTGACTTTAGATTCTGTCTCTGGGGCCATGAATTAAACCTCCTTTTTCTAAAGTTGAATGCTCCTTGGGAATTAAATTGACAATATTCTTTTTTTTAATAGAGTTGATTATGAACTCTCAAAGTTAGAATTCTTGAACTCAGAACTGTCCAAATGACAATATTTGGAGGCTTTCCAAGAAAGCTCTCTTCTCTGGTTAGAAAACTGGATTGTAGTACCAAGTTTCATGTTTGAGGAGCATTGTCCATAAACTCTCCTCTTGGACAAGGTGATTATACCTCTGAGTGTTTCTGCAATATCTTGCAGGAAATCCCTAAGAGATGTGACATCTACAACACCTTCTTGGGCTGGGTGTGTATTCTCTTTTTCACTTAAGTATAAGCACAGATCTACTTCTGACTTATACTTCTATAGCAAATTACCAATAACTATATCAATAATGGAAAACCTTTTACTTTTCAATCAGAGATACAAGATAGCATGCCAGTCTTTTTGGAAGAAATATTTCAATGATTTAAATTAATAATAAGGGCTAAAATGATTGTTAATAGGGAACAATTTCTATTAGAGGTCCAAGGTATAAATGTTAAAAATGAATTATTGGAATCTTGAAATGGGAGACATGAGGGAGGAGGAGAGTGAGTACCAAATAAGAAAAAAAATGACTATTTTAGGGTTTAGGATTTAGACTGAAAGATAGAGCTGGAAGGGACCATAGAGATCAGTTCTCCTTTATACAGATGGGAAAAATGAATCCCAGTGAGGGAAAGTGACTTGAATAAAGTCACACATACATCATTCACACAAAGACATAATCTTCATTCAAATTTTTTTTCTCCTAAAACACTATATTATAACCTGTTCTAACTAATTTTAGCATTATTCACATTTTCAGTCACTGAGGTTTATACTAATAAATATGGTAAGAAAAAGTGTGCACTGTTTTATGGAGGAGTTAAATGAAAAAATTATTTTCAGCAAAGAATGTTAAATTGTGTGTGAACAAATTATGACACATTTTATAACATTTTTTAAAAAATCACTCAGAACAAAAAGTACCTATTGCATGCACAGAGAACTACAAGCACCGGAAGAAAAATCAATATATGTAGAATGAAATGCTGGCCTTCAGAGAATTTACAATCCAATAGATAAGATAAAACATTGACACAAATATAATCTACAGTAGAATGTGATAAGTTCTTGAGTAGTTGAGTGGAGGTCTTTGAATGCATAGTAAGAAGAATGGATTTACCTCTCAGGCCTTGGGAGCCACTGAATATGTCTGAGCAGGAGAATGGCAAAAGGTATTTTTAAAGGTTACTTTGATGACACCATGCTGAAAGGATTGAGAATAGAAGATTTTCCATAGGATAATTGTAAAATGTCAGACTTCAAATTGGGAACACCTGGATCTTGTTTCTGACATTTAAAAGATAGTCAAATTCTGATCAATCTCAAGACTATTTCTTGTGTGTGTGTGTGTGTGTGTGTGTGTGTGTGTGTGTGTGTGTGTGTGAGAGAGAGAGAGAGAGAGAGAGAGAGAGAGAGAGAGAGAGAGAGAGAGAGAGGCAGAGAGAGACAGAGTAAGGGAGGGTGGAATTTGAATGGAATTTGAATTTTTCCCATGGTTTTAAGAGAAACTGATCGACATAACTTGTTCAGTAAGTTATGATTAAAACATAATATTTTTAGCATGACCTAGAAATCACATATCAGAATCTCTGAAACTGTCTGTCAGATGCCTTGAGATGCAAGGAAGCATATATGTCAAAATCACAAGTAGTACTAATGTAGATTTTTTTTTTCTTTTGACAACAATGGCATTATTCATGCAGAATTCAATCCACGAAAATCAAAGGGTTTGTCTCAATTATCATGCAGAAATCCTGAGTATCTGAGAGATTTCAGCATGATACAATGGAAATAAATTGTTGGTTCATGCTTAATTTCTTCAACACAAAAATACACTTACACTTCATGAACAACAGAATTGTTCAGTTTTATCTTCCAATTAATTCACCATATTGTCCCTGAATGACCTTTGGCTCATTGTAAAATGACTTTCTCCCTTAATCAATACTTAGCACATTCAAAAATGAGTTTCCAAAATGATTTGAACAAAAGTCCCCTTGAAACAAATACAATTTGAATGCATACTACATCTAATATATTTATTTAAAAGTATCAATGATATGACTTTATCATCATATCTATTTGTGGAATGGAGTCTCCAATGGATTTGCAAAAGTTGTATTATTCTTGCCTGCTTGGCATGACTCCAAATTTTCTAAAGAAATGTGCACTGCATTTATAATTTATCTTATCCGCCCTAACTATCCTAATTTTGTCCCCATATCTCTTCTTCCTTTGTAGAAGAAAGAGATTAAAGGCAAGAATACCAATCAGTTAGGTATTGTAATAATTTAATGAAAAAAAGGATGAGGACCTGATGAAGAATATTTGCCATTTTAATGGGGAGATGCTAGAAAAATGTAATCCTAGAATTTTAAACCATAGATTCAAAGATATAAGAGACTATAGCTATCGTTTAGTTTATTTATGTACATATCTACATTCATAGTTTATATATCTATATATAAACACACATATTTATTCATCTAGTTATAGATGACGCATATAGAATTGAAGAGATTTCCCCAAGATCATACAGTTAATTTTAATTCATTGTAAATAGTAATGAATTTGAATCTCTAAATTCTGAGTCAGGGGACCTGAATTCAGTGTTACTGTATCACTTAATTACCTATGTGATCTTAACCTCTTTTGTCAAGGAGACTGGACTAAATGATCTCTATGATTCTTTTTAACCATAGCTCTAAGAGTCCATGAATCAAGGTTATCTGATTCTAAATTCTTTCCACTGGGCCATGTGTTTCCAAAAGTAAGATCAACAAGACTAGGCAAATGATTGGATGTGAAAAGAAAATGAAAGGGTTAAACATGGGTATGACCCTCATTACAGGAAACACAACAGAGATAAGAGATTTAAGAAGGAAAATATATTTGTTGGTCTTATTAAGTTTGAATTCCTTATTTGGGATCCAGGTAGATATGTCCAGTAAATAGTTGGTGATATGGGAATAAAAATCAGGAGACTAGATTTGCAGATTTGAGGAATCATCTGCATAAAAATGGTATGTGTGATACAATGGAAAAAGTCAGGAAGAACTGAGTTCATATCTGTCTTCATATACACTGGTTAAGTGACTATGGTCAAGTCACTAAACCACTATTGCCACCAAAAAATAAAAATGATACCTAAAGCCATGCTCACCATGACATATTATGTCATGTCATCACAGAGCAAGGTACAAGTAAGCTTTAGCTGTGTATATCCCAGACCTAGGAAAGGACACTGGCTTTGAAGTAAAAGTGTCTTAGGTTAAAATTCTATTCCAGAATATTATTATCTGTGTGATGCTTGGTTAATCATTTAATTTCCCTGGAGCTCAATTTCCTCATCTATAAAATTTTCGAGTTAACCCCTATGATCCTTAAGGGCTTTTCTAGGGAAAAATATGTTTTACAGAAAGAAATAATATGGAGACAGATAAAGAATTTCCCTTGTCACTATCTCTAACAGGACTCTTGATGTATATAAGATGTATATTCTTAATCTCAGCTACCTCAATGAATATACTAATTCCCTCTCAATTCCTTACAATTTGTTTCTCCAAAACACCCTGAACCAGCTTTATTTTTTGTGTTACATTTCCTTGGATTTTTATTCAGATTCCCTCCATCTTCTTAAACAGAATTTATTTCTCTATCATGATTGTCCTAATCAGCAACATATATTAACCCATTATGGAGTAAGATATAGAATTGAAAGTTTACTCATGTTTTGAAGATTCAGCTTAAGTTCTATATCCTCTATGTGACCTTTTCTACCTTCCAATGGTCTCTCCCTTTCCTGAATTCTAGAATTAGCTTGGCATAGCTTAGAGATCGCAGCTTCTTTAATTATTTCAACATTTTATATTGCTTTAGATTTTTAAACTGTAAACTCAGAGCAAGAAGTACTCCTTAAGGTTTTTTTTTTCTTATAAGGAATTTTTTATCAATGTTTTAAATTTCCCTGCTGGTTATTTAGTAAGTAGTAATCAAATAAAAGATTCAGCATATGCTTTGTCTTCCATCTAAGACAAAAGAATTCTAACCCCAATGGAATAGCAAATATAAATTCATCACTGTTGAGCTGTTTTTTCAAGGACTGGTTCTATGAATGTGTGGGTGAGGGGAGCTAGATGTATATGTAATATTAAGGGATTAAAATTTTGTGAAATCTCCAAATGTATTGGTTTGATAAAAGGGTCACAGATGGAGATTACAAAAACTGTATTTGATGGTCTTTACTTCATTGAGCTTAGAAATGAAAACAATATTTTAGATAATAATAATTATCTAATTATAATAATCACTTATGCTACAGGTAAAGAATTTAGGGGCCAAAGAAATTTTAAGCTTTACTTGCTCAAAGTCAAACAGGTAGTTGTAATTAAAAGAACTGGATTTGAAAGGTCCTCTTACTGCCCCATTTCTCTTTCCATTTCTGCTTTTTTACATGTCTTTCTGCTGATCTACTTATGTTTGATCATTTAAAACTAAGAGGGATCTTTGCCATATTTTGTTACACTTGTTTCATTAACTCATTAACATCTTAATTAATATTGCATATAGCCTGGGAAATATTTTGTTCACCTCATTTACCAGAGCCTAGATATTTGGCCCACAAAGGAACCAAAAGAGTCATCCTCCAGACTACAATAACTATTGACTAAAAATACACACATTAATAAAGCAATAAAGTTTTAGGTTCTTAACAAAGAGTTAAAAATGCAATCTGAATGTGCAGTCGTGCTGAGTATTATTTGACATCTGCAACAGCTCAGCAGTCACTTCAAGGCTGTTAGAGCCTTGAAGATTGAAAATTCTCTGTCTCCCGACTGAAATCCCTTTAGGAATTTAGCCATGGACTTACCTGACTTCCTTTCTCTTTTAATAATGCTAAAATAACAGGGAGGTAAGAAGGATATGCACAAAAAAAAAAAAAAAAAAAAAAAAAAAAAAAAAAAAAAAAGACTGTTGTAAATAAACTGCTTTATGCCAATATGAGTTGTTAATATTACCATCATTATTTAATCCAAGCAGATACAATCAGGGACTAATTAATGCACTAAATTTTAACCCTAGAGGAACGAGAAAGTGTTTGTGAAACACATTCTGAAATAAGCATCCCTAGACTGCAAGATTGTAATGATATTCAAAGAGAAGAATTTACAAAGAGACTACTTTTAGCTTCACGAAATGAAATAAAGAATTCTTGAACAATTAGAGCTATCCAAATATGGAATGGACTGTTCCAAGGGAGGGTGGTTTTCCTCTTGGAGAGTTCAGTTAAAGTCCTGGTGGCCATTTTTTTTTTTTAATTTTTTGCCAGATTGAGATAGTTTCCAAGGTCCTCCTTAAATCAAAAATTATTTTGACATTGGGGGTCTCATGCCTGAAGGAATGAAAGTAGGAAGCTGTCAGATGTTATTATTAGCTGGGTATTTTATAAATATGTTAATTATCTAAGTCCTGCTCCTGAGATTTGGGGAGTTCTTAGTATACCTGGAGAAGGCAGGTTGGGGACTAGTATCCTATGAACTTAGAGCCTTTTGTATGTGAGCTAAATGAGAGCAAAGAAATGGTACAGGAATTCTATAAAAGTGAGCAGGATGAGCTTTCCTGGCCAGTACATTCTGGTTATAATGTTTAGAGAAACATAAATCACATTGTCTACCTGAAGTTAGATATGAAAAGAGAAATGGAGAATAGAGTTCTCTTTGCATATCTTCTAACAGTTGTTTTCTGTCCCCCAAAAGGCATTGTGTTGACTTCTCCTTCAGCTACCAGAATAACCTTTAGATTTCTGTCTGAAAGAGTTACCTTGGGAGAAGCCTGATAAGAATTTTATTCATTTACTTGGCATGATTTAGTACCTAAGTTAGCTTTTCAGAAATCTTGCCAATATTAGTATTGCATACAGACGCTTCTCAAATTAGTGGTGTCTTGGGATATCAGCAGAGGCGATGCTATTAAATCACATGGCAGTTGTCCTCTGCCACTGAGTGAAAGGCACTGGATGGTTCCTTGGCACACCAATGCCATTTTCAGGGGAAACTGGCCAACCATTATGTAGAATAAGTTGGATACCTAATTAAACATTATTTTCCATTTTCAAAGGTCTTGCTATTAGGTGGCATCCTTTTTTTCAATAACTATGAAATGTTTATCTTACTATCCTGAATTTCTTACTATACATTCTATATTCTAGCTATTTAAATACATATTACAGTTTTATAATTGTGCCATGTATTTTTAGGTTGATTAGCCAACTAGACTTGATGAAATACAAAGATTGGATTTGGGGTTCAATGCACACCTTTGCTTCTTAGTAAAAGAATACCCTAGGGCAGCTAGGTGGCTAGTGGATAGAGCACCAGCCCTGAAATAAGGAAGATCTGAATTCAAATTTTACCTCAGACACAACACTTCCTGGCTGTGTGACCCTGGGCAAGTCATTTAACCCCAATTGCCTCAGGGGAAAAGAAAGAATGTTCTTTACCAAACATTTATTTATTCATTTGTAAAACCAATGGTTAGACTAAATGATCTTTTAGGTTCTTTCTGGATTTAAAGCTTTTGTTCCTTATATTCCTATCATCATGTATTTTGCTTTCATTGTATTCTGAGCATATTGTAGGAGCTTCCATGTGTTATATCAATAATTATCTCATCAGTTATATGCCTTAAGTCAATTATTTCTGTATGTCTGTGCATTTCTGGGTTTTTGTTTTTGTTTTTGTTTTTTTTTGTTTGTTTGTTTGTTTTTATCTTTGGTGGAGGGGAAGAAACAAACCTCACTGGAAATTTCCTATCATTATAAATAACACTCTCTGTTAGAGTAGATGTCAGAAGCAAGACCTGAAGCTGGACCTTGCTTATACCAAAACTGGCTTTGTATCTACTATACTGACTTTCATATGGAAGAACCAAAAAAGAAAATACCAAAACAATATCAATGATGAGAAAGAATATATTGTTCTTCTCATTTAATTGTGTAGGGAATATGTTTCAGTCTTCTTTATATAAGAATTTCACTGAATTTCTTAAAAATGGTAGAAAACAAACTATATCTTTTATGGATGCTTGACAACCATTTTGTTTTAAGAAGTTATCTTATACTGCAAGTCAAAATCAAGATGTTTCCCAATACATTTCCTTTTTCTCTGTCTCTCTGCCTCTCTGTCTCTGTCTTTCTCTTTCTCTCTCACTCATACACACACAACCTTCTTCCTTCTCCCTCATACACTATTAATAAAGGTCAAGTTGAAAAAAAAAGAAGTGCTTCTCTTCAGTAATTAATCATATCCAGGGCTTAGGACATGGCAGTAAAGAAGGAAGTTTCTACCGTTTCTTTCTTTCTTTTATTTTTTATTAAAACTATTTTATTTTCAAAACATATGCATGGAGAATTTTTCAACATTGAACCTTGCAAAACCTTGTTTTCCAAATTTTCCCCTCCTTCCCCTTACCCTCTCCCCTAGATGGCAAATAATCCAATATATGTTAAACATGTTAAAAATATATGTTAAATCAATACATGTATACATATTTATAAAATTGTCTTGCTGCACAAGAAAAATCAGATCAAAAAGGGAAAAAAATGAGAAAGAAAACAAAATGCAAGCAAAGAACAATGAAAAGAGTAAAAATGCTATGTTGTGATCCACACTCAGTTCCCACAGTCTTTTCTCTGGGTGTAGATCCAAGATCATTGGAACTGACTTCAATCATCTCATTGTTGAAGAGAGCCACGGCCATCAGAACTGATCATAAAGTAATCTTATTCTTGCTGTGTATAATGATCTCCTGGTTTTGCTCATTTCACTCAGAATCAGTTCATGTCTCTCCAAGCCTCACTGAAATCATCCTGCTGATTGTTTCTTATAGAACAATAATATCCCATGACATTCATATACCATAACTTATTCAGCCATTCTCCAATTGATGGGCATCCATTCACTCAGTTTCTGGTTTCCTACCACTACAAAAAGGGCTGCCACAAAGTTTCTACCATTTTGAACCAAGGTCAAAACTAAAAAACCTATAGATTTAGGAGTGGGCTGTAGTTGTAAGCATGATACACAGTAAAGAGAGCATTAATCCAAAGGTGAAAATATAAGTGAAAGAACCAGATCTGAAAATGGGATTCTCTGATCATAGAGGGCATGTTGAAAGCAAGGACCAAAAAGGGAAATAGTACATGAGCTCCAGAGAATAGTCAGACTGGTACTATGAAGGATTCATGGTCTCATCAAAGTCTATACCCCCTGCATCATTAAGAGACTGCAAACATTGCTCACTTTCTCATTCCATATGATTCATTTCTGTGTCCTTCCACAGAGAGTATATAAGAAAATCTATTCACCATGCTGTAGTCCCTCTTCCAAGTCTTTCAATATTTCTTAGGTACAGTGCGTCATTCAGACATTATTCCTTATTCTTGCTATATCACAAGCCTGTTAACTTTTATGACCAGATATAGCATTAATAATTAAGACATATTCCTCTAATATTTGCAAAGTTTGGGAGGAGGAATGTTTAAGTCACTATTAGAAGCTAATCACAGCTTCCACCAATACCTATTCCTTTGGAACGGATACTATGAATGTTTGGTAGAAAAAACTGAAATTGTAAAGAGCATATAGTATTATCCATATAGTATTATCTAGTTACCAAAATCTGGATTTGACTATATAAAGCTTATACCTCTAAACTACTTTGATAAGTCATCAGAGGGTCAGGATTTCTGTAGTTCAGGAACAGTATACACATACACACATATAATAATATATATATATGCATATCTGCATGCACATACATCTGTGATACATAAGTTAATATGTGCATGTGTGTATATATGTTTGTATATGTGTGTACAAATTGATGGGTATAATATGTTTTTTTCTCAAAATCAGTCTTTAAAAGTAGAGAAATTGAAGATATAACTTGGAGAGAAATGTTTACATTGTCATTTTATGATAATGGCACTGTTAAATTCCTTATTAAATATTAAAATAATGATTAAAATATATTAATTTTAAATTGGTTCAGAAATTTTTTAAGGCAAAATTTATTGTTTCCATTCAAATCTCTCATTGTCCCTATTTAGGGACCTGGATTCAGTTTCATTCAATAAGTATTATTTAACTACCTTTTAAACATTTGATGCTAAAAACGTAAAGATTTTTACAGTTCTTGATGTTAAGGGGCTTACATTCTATTAGGAGTATGAAGTGCATAACTATAATACAAAGAAAAATTATGTCAAAGGAGAGATCCAGTCAAAGTGCCTATTATTCTTAGAATATCAGATGAAGAAAAGAACATTTTCAGCTACTTCAAGGAAGGCATGGCCTTCTTAAGTATATATATATATATAGCTATGGATCGAATCTCAAATTTGAGGGAATAGGTAGTGCTCATAATTATATATTATATAGTGCAAATGAATGGGAGAATAGTATAGAATGAGGCTGGAAAAGTAAGTTGAAATGTGATCAAGGAGAACTATAAATGCCTAGCTGAGAAGTTTGCATTTTATTCTAGAGGCAATAAAAAGTCACTAAAGATTAGAGAGCAAGAAAAATTATATGATGAAGTCTGTGTATCAGAGAGGTGATTTTACCTACTGCATGAAGGGTGACTGCAAGAAGGGGACAAATCAGTTCTGAGGTCCTTATAATGGTAAGAAGTGATAGGCAGTAGCACTGTGCCACTGGAGAGAAGGGATAGATATATGATATTGTGAAGATCAGAGTCTATGGGACTTGGCAAGTTGATTGGATTAGAAAACATGGTTTGAGACAAAAAATGAATAAAAGATATATCTGGAGATTTGAACCTTCATGACTAGGAGTTGAGAAACTGGCTTGGCAGTGTGGGATAAATAAACTCATATTTTGACATGTTGAATTTAGTAAAGCAGAGTACAGACTATGACCATTGTTTGTTATTGGTTTTCAGCAAACTTCTGATTTCATTGGCATTTGTTATTTAATTGTTTTAATCATGTCTGGCTCTTAATGACTCCATTGGGGTTTTCTTGGCAAAGATTCTAAAGTGGTTTGCCATTACCTTCACTAGCTCATTTTAAAGATGAAGAAACTGAGGCAAAAGGGTTAAGTGACTGATGCCAGATTTGAATTAAGGTCTTCCTGACTTTACGTCCATTGCTTTATGTCTTATACCACTTAGCTGCCCTTTATTGATATAAGGAACTCCTAATAAGGTAATACCCATTCTACATATATAGGTCAGTATTTGTTCTGCAATCCATAAATTTAGAATTGTATAAACACAGCAAATTTGTGTCAGAATTAGGATTTGAATCGAGGACTTTTCTGAGGCTAGCTTTCTATCCATTATAAGATGCTGTCTCTGTTCACAGCCTACCCCAAAAGCTCTCCTTTTAAAAACAAGAAATAGTGAGCTCTCAAAGGATTTTCTTCTCTTTTAGTCTGGAAAGAATTACAAGTGTTAAGTCATTTTTCATACTCATCTGAGGAAACATTGCATTTCGACATTTCCAGACCTAAGTAACTGTTTTCTCTTATTCTAAAAATCTTAGGTGTTTTATAAGCTCTTCCTGATTTCTAACTTACATTCTTCTTCATATTTAATCTATTCCCCTTCTGTTTTCCCACTACAGAAAATGAGAGGGTAGCTGCTCACTACTAGCAGGATTAAGGTGGAGACAATTCAACTTGTGTTTACAATGTATTTAGCCCTATGAAGGATACCTAGTATGGTCTTTGTAGTTAAGTAGCTTACAAAAAACCTATTATACAGCTGAGGAATTATTAAATCCTCTCCCCTGTTCCCTCCAGTTATCTCTTTTCCAGGTTACAGCTTATATTTCAACATTCATTCATTTAAAAACTAATCAAGTGCTTCCAGCTAAATGTGGTGTATACAACATGCAAAGATATTTGTCATTCACATTAATGGACATGATAAGCACAAAAAGTGAGGTATAAGCTAAATACTATGTTAGATCATTGGTGAAGAAAAAGATAGCTTACCTCTTTTTTGAGACTAGTGATCCTTTTTTGAGACCAGTAGTTTCTCTATCCTTTTGTATCTCCCTCAATGTTTTTAGCACACAATTCTACATATTGTAGTTATTTAATAAATCTTTGTTGAAAGGATGAATAAATAGAAGGGACAGACAATTTCACAGATGAAGTTGTCTCTAAAAATTGGATAGAATTTCAAAAGACTGTGATAGTGTGTGTTGAGGTTGGGTCTGCTGGTGGGAAATGGAGGGTATTAGAGAAAAAGGTCATTTAAAGCAAAATGAATAATGTGAGGAAAGACATATTTACAAGACAACATCGGGTATATATAAGGACTCAGTACTTATTTGACTATGAATTGTTTGACTACATGACCCAAAAAAAGGTATATTTCAAAAATTGGAAAAATATATATATTTTTTATTTTTCTTGAGAGGCCCCATTTATTAAAACTTTAATCATGTCAAAAGTCAGAAAAATATTGAAGTTATTCCTGATTCATTTACATGTGTTGAATCAGATGACCAACTTTTTAAGCACAGATAAAATTAAATTTAAAATGCTTTAAAAAGATTAAAAAGGAGGAAAAGGTAAAACATTCAATTGGTATAATAAATTCAAATCTAATCCTTCAAATTATTGATAATCAAATTAGTTAATATGTCCAAATGGTAAAAAGAATAAGAATAATGACAGATTAACAATTTCATTTAGAAGGCTAGCTATATAGATTTATAACTAACAAATTAATGTGCATATAATACAGATTAATATTTAGATAGAAATGAATTTCCATAAAGAAGAGAATGAAAGAATCAAAAAATCACTTTTAATCAACAATTCATTGACTTGCCAATCAAATACTATTGTCAGGAAAGTTTATAAATTTTTTTTAATCTGACAGAGAAGGATAAAGGGAGACAATGAATAATGTTATTTGTAAAATCGATGAGAAAATGAAGAATAAAATCATTCGAAAATAAAAAAAAGCAATACTTGTAATAGGTAAAGTACTTCATTCAAGGATGAAAGTGGAAGAACAAGAAATCTAGAACAAGAAACAAAAGAAAAAATAAAGAGATTTTCAAAGTTTTTTTTTTTTTCTAAATAAACCTTTCATCATAGAAAAGAGTAAGGCTAAGTAGTTTTGCTTATTTAGCATTTTTTAAATGAATAAGGAAACTCTAGGGGAAATGAGGGGGACAGATAATGCTTGCATAGAAGAATTCTGCCCCAATACTGATATGTCCTTTGTGAGGACATTAGCAAAGTTATGAAGACATGTATAAGACTCAGGCAGAATGGATAGACAAGGGTGAATTATGCTCTGTGGAAGGATTATCCACTATGAGGAGAGAAGAGGTATTAGACTGACTAACCAATGTCTACAGACCCATTATGCTGGTTTTATTATTATATGCCTATGAAACCTGGACAAGCACCATATCAAGGAAATTTAATCATTTCCATTTAAATTGTCTCAGGAAGATTCTGAAGATCACCTAGCTGGGTAAGGTACCTGACACTGAGGTCCTTTCTTGAACTAAACTACCAAACATTCAGTTTGTTGCAGAGATCACAACTAGTCATGTGGCAGATCATTTCAAGCTCATATTGATTTGATCAACCACAGTCAGACAACTAACTTGACTTGAACACAATGATGTCATTTTTGGTCATCTTTGAAATGAAAGATAACAACCAAACTATTATTTTCTACTCCCCTCTACCTAATCTATACCTTGATTCATTTATAGGATAAGAAATTGGATGAAAGATTTTAATTGTTTGGTCAATGGTAAACAACATAGGGATAAATTTAGGTTTTTAAATGATACGGTTTTTTTTTTTACACTAATGCATTTTAATAAGATCCCTAAGTCTATTTCACTATAATTACTCACTAAATTCTCCTCTATGATGTGTTTAGAGAACTTCTTTTCTCTTTCAATGTTAAAGTACAATTTAATTTTGAAACTTTCTTTTAATGTTTTTCCTCACAATTATAAGTACATATGATTATCATGTATCACTTTGTCAGAAATAAGAAAAAAATTCAATAGCAATCACAATGATAAAAATAATAACTTATGTAAGTTTAAATTTCTTATTCCATTATTTTATCTGATTTTTGTAACAACCATTAGCAGGAAATGGTGTTATTCCCATTTTACATATGAGGAAACTGAGGCAGAAAGATGTTAAATGCTTTGACAAGGGACACACAATTCTGAGACAGAATTGGAACTCCAATCTCCCTGACTTCAAGTCTCTGTGCACTCTACCAAATTAACACATTGGATCAATAGCTATTAATGAAAACAGGTTAAATTACATGAGGAAATTCTTGAAATGCTGGCTGAATTTGAGAGCTCTTTAGGGAAAGACCACATCAAGACGAAAAACAACAGATCTCATTTCAAATGTCCTTTAATATTTACAAGTCACTTTCTTCAAATGGTCCCTTGAGGTTGGATGTTAAAGTATCATAATTCCTAATGTATAGATGAGTAACCTGAGACTCAGAGATGAGATGATTTGCCAAAAATCACACAACCATTTAAGTAACCAGGGCTAGAACCCACATCCTTTGATTCCTCAATCATAGATTTTTTTTCACTATACATTCTCATACCTTATTTTATTATTACTTCAATTAGATGCTGTACCTTATAATCCCAATAATCAACTTTTTAATATAAAGAACATATAAGACAATGAATTTATAAGTTCAGTGATTGACTACATTACAATGAAGTGCCTTATTTAACAAAATCAGAACTGATCCAGCATTCGAAATGAAGATGCTATCTTTAATTAAATAAAATTTTGGAGTAGGTGTCAAATGGATCAGAAGGGGGAATTTGGTTCCAATTTACCCAAAGACAAATGCATTTCCAAGATTCTTCTATTAAAATCCAAACCCTGTGGCTTTTGCAGAATTAACAGGATTTCAATGCACTCCTGATAGATTTGATTTTTAGATTTCCACAGTTGGCATAATGCCACAGTCTGACTGTGCTCATCACCATTCTCTGAGGGCAACTTTATTACAGAATATTCATTTTATATTTTCATCAAGACCACGGAGGGACCAAATTGAAAATAAACTCATATTTGTGTTTCCTCCTCAATGCTGTTTGAATGATTCCATAATGAATGAAAAAGATCATAAGACTTGATTTGGGGAATAGAAAACCTTCAAAAATGACAAAGTTTGACTTTGCAGGCTCTTATCCAACAATTAATTACATAGATAGAAAAGTGTGCTGATAGCTTGCAAAAAATGCATGAAAATTCACAATGGTATTTGACAGAACTTCAAAGCTCTTGCATGGTTGAGCTAATCCATTCCACAAAAAATCAATTTCTAGCAAATGTTGGAACAGCAACAATTTTAGGAGAATAAAATCTAATTCTCGAAACTGCTATTTTCTGCTCGTTTTATCATAGTTCCCTTTTTAGTTTAACTTTTAAAAAGACACTACTTGCAGGAAGTGATTAGACCACAGATTTAAAGGTGAAAGGTGTTCTTGAGGTCATCTTGCCTAAAATTTTCATTTTGTATATGAAGAAACTGAATCTTACACCTTAACTAATATCTACATTGAGGAATTTCTCCATCTCTGACCTTCCCTTCTATAGTAATCTATATTATACAAGGGGGAAAAAACCCCAGCTTTCCATATAAGATGTTACAGATTATGGGTGTCATTGTATTTATGGAAAGAATACTGATCCAAGAAATCTGAAGTCCCTTATTATCTACTTCCTTGTCTGCCTACACAATGTTAAGAAGTCTGTCATAGTTCCTCCACATGCTGAGAGACATGCAGAAAAATCCTTCAAAATGCCATTTAAGATCAAAAGAGAAAAGAGAGATCTCCTTGTAAGACACTAGGAAATAAATTTGCATTCCTTACAATACCCCTCTAAGAAGCCACGATAATTCATTAATGACAAGTTTTTAATATGTAGGCAATATATGTAGGCAAATACAATACTTTTAATAAAAATTATGATGGACAGTTTTTTCATTTATTGGGCTTATTCATAATGATGAATGTTAATATTAATGTTTTATGTTTGTATAATTCCTTTATAAATTTCAAAACACATTCACAATAAAAACATTGAATGTTTGAAGCCAGAAGGTATATTACTGCATAGCCCTTTAACTTGAACACAGTAGACAGTTAATAAATGATTATTGAGTGACCTCAGGTATAATTTAGACCAGTTCTTTCATTTGATATGTAAGAATATTGAGTCTCAAAGAAATGATTTGTGCAAGACATCACAGCTAGTTAACAGAACAGTAGAAGAAATTCAGTATTCCTGACTTCCACTGTGGTGTTTTTCTTCTTTCCCAAGACATCATATTAGCTCATGTTTGTAGTTAAAAGATTTTGTAAGCCGTACGATATTCTATAAATACAGCTAATGTAAGGTGCAAGAGCAGTCAATAGTGATTTCTGATATTGTGCTACAATTATTATTATTATTGTTATTTGCACTATACAAGTACAAGTTTTTTTAAAATGTGTTCAATTGTTATTTCCATTAGAATAACAACAAGAAAATATTAAACTTGGGTCCATGTACTTGTTTTTTTTTTTTAATAATTTTGAGACTTTTAAAAAATGAAGAGTTAGGTCATCACATCCAATTAAAACAGCCTCCAGCTACTCACCAATTGTCATCACTTCATCTGGATATATTTAAACACCAATTATTTGACCTTGGTCAATGAAGTAGAAGCTGGGACTCCAAAGGAGCAAGCCAATGTTTAGTGATGTAAAGGGTTTGAATTCTTGGCACTAATGTTATTAACAAATATAAATACATTGATGTATAGAGAGATTATAGAGGGATGATTCTTAGAAACTGGTACAAACTAGTACAATCCAGTACAAAATGATTATTATGAATGTATTTTTCCCCTTATTTCTATCAAATATCTTTTAATTCCTGGTAGATACTTATGATGATTTCTACCTTTACCTAATCCATTGTAAAGTGTAATGAGAAAAGTTATGTTTTTTTCTTATTTGGAAAATAAAAGGGTTGAATTAGATATCTTCTAATGTCCAGATTTCCATCTTTTATACCATGATAACATCCAGTCCTAGAAAAGAACAGCACCTACTCCCCATCACTCTTTCACTTTTGAATATAGAATCCCTTTGTTGTGAATGCATCACACTAGTTTTTATTTTTACTTATTCTCTTATTCCCTCACCAGTTCAAATCGTCCACATTGTAGGATAGTTAAGAAAAAAGAAGGTATATAGAACACAAGAGAGGCAATTATACACTTATTATTATGGCCATATTAGAATTAGGTAAACTGAGGCATTGAAAAGTATAAGTGGCCATGACAAAATGTAAATCCAGGGCTCTAGTACAACAAAAAGATGATGATAGTACTGATGGATGATGGTATATTTGTAAGGGATTAGATTTACCAGAAATTGGGAAAATTTTCTTTGGTGTAATTATTGTCTTAATTAGTAACTTCACATGTGGAACATGGTAAATATAAAAGAATGAATGAATGGTTAAATAAATAAAAACATCTGTTAAGTAGATGACCTCTGATAGTTAAGGAGAGATATGATTTGAATCCTCAAGTTTAATTAACAGCTACTTAAGGGAATAATGCAAATTTAGTTATGCTGTTTATCACTTTTAAATATTAGGGAAATTAGAGCCCCAAAACAAGTTCTTTTTTTTTTTTTTTTTTTTAGTAGAATGTGTTCAGGAGTTTGAGCAAAGAGGTAAGAAGAAAAGGGTCCTTAACTCAGTTCCTTCAGACTCTCAGGTTCAAGATAAAATCATGTCATGTCTTGCTATAAGTTTCTCACTCTTTAAAGCTGAATGTACTGATTTTCTTTCACACTCCCTTCAATATTATTCTTATGTTCTCATTTGCTAACTGTATTTATATTATATTACAATGCATACATATATACAAATTATACCTCTGCTTACATACACACACACACACACACACACACATGCACGCATGCATATACACACATAGTCAAGGTCTTATAAATTTTGACTGCCTAAGGTAAACATTAAATTTGGTCCTAAGATTGTACTATAACTATTCAATTCCATTGTTGTCTGACTCAGAGGGGCTAGGACTCTCATGAAAGGTTTTTATGTTTTGTTTGGTCTTATTTGTTTGATTTTTTAAATTTTTTTTCCTGGTAAATTTATCTATTTACTTTTTTTATACACATTACTTTATGAATCATGTTAGGAGAGAAAAATCAGAGCAAAAGGGAAAAAACCATGGGAGAGATTAAAAAACGTGGATAAAAAAAGTGAACATAGCATGCGTTTGTTTACATTCAGTCTCCTTAGTGCTTTTTCTGGATGCAGATGGCATTTTCTGTCCAAAGTCCATTGGGATTGCTTTGTATATCTGAACCACTGATAAGAACCAAATCTTTCATAGTTGATTATCACATATTCTTACTATTATTGTGTACAATGTATTCCTGGTTTTGCTTTTTTCACTCATCATCAGTTCATGTAAATCTTTCCAGGCCTTTTTAAAATCAATCTTTTGTTTATAATTTTTATAGAAAAAGGATATTCCATTATCTTCATATACCACAACTTGTTCAGCCATTCCCCATTTGATGGGCATCTACTCATTTTCCAATTCTTTGCTACCACAAAAAGAGCCACTACAAACACTTATGCCACTTTTGGTATTTTCTCCTCCTTTATGATTTCCTTGGGATAGAGACTTAGTAATGGCACTGCTGGGTCAAAGAGTATGCATAGTTTTTATCCCCTTGGGCATAATTCTAAATTACTCTCCAGAATGGTTTCATCATTTCACAATTCCTCTAACAATGTACGAGTGTCCCAATTATTCCATATCCCCTCCAACATTTATCATTATCTTTTCCTGTCATCTTACCCAATATGAGAGTTGTGAGGTGGTACCTCAAAGTTGTTTTAATTTGCATTTCTCCAATCAATAGTTATTTAGAACATTTTTTCATATAACTATAGGTGACTTTATTTTTGTCATCTGAAAATTGTCTATTCATATACTTTGACCATTTATCAATTGTATTCTTACAAATTTGACACAGTTCTTTATACATTTTAGAAATTAGACCTTTATCAGAAAAACTGATTGTAAAGACTTTTACCCCAGTTTTGTGTTTCTCTTTTAATTTTGTTTCTGTTGGCTTTGTGCAAAAAAAAACCAATAATAATAATTTAATGGAATCAGTGTTGTCCATTTTTCCTTTCATGATGTTCTATAGTGTTTTGTTGTTTATTTGGTTTTGGGGGTTTTTTTGTTTTTGTTTTTGTTTTTGTTTTTTTTTTTACAAATATAAGGGTCACTACCTAAATTTATTTGGGCAGGTAGGATTGGGTTGGCATATGATATAATTGCATAGTTGTTATAAATTCTAAGGATGGGAATTCTATGTGACACAGAGAGCATACACATATTGTGAAAAATGGTAAATTCATAGCACCTGGTTATTGGAAGTTTTTTTTCTCCTTCTTTTATGAAATCTTAGGAAATTCCTTTTTCTGGGTTTTGGGGATGGGGGTGTTTCTAGGATCAGAATTTTTAAGAGATCTAAGATTAGTTAACTCAATATATCTAGCTTCTCTTTGTTGTATCTATCAGCTCTCAATACAGATGCTGTTAGCCACTTTGGTTCCAGGGACTCTGCTATGGACTCAGATGCAACACTGTTTTCTGATCTTTTCAAGTTTCCAAGATCTTTATTTGACAAATGGCTGATGTGCAAAAATATAGCATTTGCTGGGATCCAAATGCAGATCCTCCCTTTGCATCTGGAATATGAGAATTAATTTTCTGTAGGTGCTTCTGAGCCTGGAATTCACTATGGCTTGAATGAGGTGGACCCCTGATTCCAAATTGGTTGCTTTGATATACATTGTTCCTCAAGGTATGACTAATTTTCTTTAACCAATATGAAATATTTTCTATGTGGCATCATACACATTTAACCAACAATAAAACACTTCAATCTTTTCAGATTGACTAAGGATTTACTTACCTTTTATTGATTCAGAGGTCATCTTTATTTAATTGAAGTAGCATGGACCCTACAATTATATTAAAATTATGTTTTCCTGTTTCTGTTGATAACATTATAAATGACTTGAAGGATTTCCTCTGGAATTCTCTGTGAAAAAAAAAAAAAAGAACTTTGCTAAACATTTGTCTATTACTTTGCTCTCTGACAAAGTATACATTCATTAAATACCTGTTCTAGAACCTTGTGTTAGCCTCAAAAATTTTACATCAACTATACATCTTATAACAAAATGTTTAATAAATATGCTGCACATTCAAGTACATAGAAATTCTTTAGAAAACATTTAAGAAAATATATAAATTGTTCATCATAAGCTAGTAAAATCAATGCATATTGAACTCTACATCATTAAGATTATATCCTGTTGAATACTTTTATTTCATCAAATATCAGTTAATATAGGAATCAATTTAATTTAATGGGAAATTAACTTGCTTCTTTCTGGTTGAACAAATGCATGAGAACATTGTTAGTGTGTCAATTCAATTAGGACTCTGTGGTGTCCCTTATTTGTGTTCTACTGGTAATGTCTTTAAGGAGTAACAATTAGAGAAATTCAGAGTTAGTGGGGTCATTAATGATTACCTCAGATACTCCACAAAATTTCCTTCTTCCCATCATAATATAACATCATAACATATGGTTTGAGGAGCTTCTGTCATCAAACCTAAATTTATTTCTCTGCAACATCAATTCTTACCCCAACTTATATCTTTCCCTAATTAAAAAAAAAATCTCTCTTCTTCTTTTATTGAATAATAACAGTAGCAAAAAGAAAAATGAATTTTTATGACAAAATTGCTACCAAATCAAAACAAATTCCCATATTGCCCATCTTTGGTCCTATCATGTTTTCTCATTTGTCATTTCTTTGATTAGAAATTTAAAGGTTTTCAAAGTTGTTTTATTTTTTTTATAATATTGTCATGCCAATTGTTTTCCTGGTGTCATTCACTTACCTCTGCATTAGTGCATGTGCTTTTTCCACTTTCCTCCAAAAAAAAGGCTTATTTTGCTGTTTCTCTAGTTCTCTCCCATGGACCTAACTAGGAACAAGTCTGATATTCCATTGTGATTTCCTTTCAGATATATGAAGACAGTTCTAGGGTCAATATCTAATCCTCCTTTTTTCCATTTCCTGGCATAAACATCCCTAGTTTCGTCAAACAATCCTCATATAAATAGAACTCAAGATATTACATTGCTGGATTTCTTCCTTTGGATAAGCACTATTTCATCATGATCTTCCCAAATGTGTCAATAAGAGGTGAACAAAAATACTCCAGATATGATCTAACTAGGAAAGAGTGCTCTAGCACTATCTCTTCCTTATTCCAGAGTGTTATGTGTTTGTTAATTTAGCTTAAGTTATCATTAAGTTTTGTTTATTTATTTTGGCTGACTTACTACATTAATGACTATATTTTTGGTATACTAAAATCCCCAAAACTTATTTGAGATGATTTGCTATACAGCTGTATAATTCCATTTTTCTTTAGCATCATTCCTTTCCTCATAGTTGTATGTCAAGTTTACTACTCAATGCTATTCCCTTCCCTCTTCTACTTGATTAGTTTCTTCTGGCTAAAAATTATCCTTCCTTTCTCATTTTTAACTTTGCCCCTCAGAATCTTTTAGGTCTCAATTCAGGTGGCCCTTCTTGTAAAAATGGTTCTTCTGATTATCCTTGAGTATTATAATTTTCTCCCTTTTCAAATTATGTTGGATTTGCTTATTTGAATATTTCATAGGGACTGGATTTATGATTTAATTGGTAGGGGTGAGGAAAGTCTCTCTATTAATGGAGATCATCAGCTTCTCAGCAATGTGAAGTCCTAGAGAGTTCTATAGCACTGAGAGTTTGAGTCACACAGTAAGTATGTGTCAGAGGCAGGATCTGAACTCAGGCCTTATTAACTTTTAAGTTAATTCTCTATCTACTATACCACAATACTCTAGTTCTTCCTCATCTCTTTAACTGTGTTTACTGAATACTTAATAAATGTCTGTTTAATTGAATACAATTGAATTCTAGGCTGCTTGTTAGTTCTCCTGCATGGGACAGACTACTGCTCAGTAACTAAATTTCCCAAAGACCTGGGATGCATATCATCTTTAATCCTGTCTCCTAGAAACCATTTTCCTCCCAGTGCTGCTCAGACAATCCTAAAGAAAGAACTCCTTCATTTAAGACCGTCAGTAAGCATAATATGCAATAGAAATAAACTGCAACCTTTCCCAGTAAGATCAGGAGTGAAACAAGGTTGCCCACTATCACCATTACTATTCAATATAGTACTAGAAACGCTAGCCTCGGCAATAAGAGCCGAGAAAGAGATTCAAGGAATTAGAGTAGGAAATGAGGAAATCAAACTATCACTTTTTGCAGATGACATGATGGTATACTTAGAGAACCCCAAAGACTCTGCTAAAAAGCTACTAGAAATAATTCAAAATTTCAGCAAAGTGGCAGGATACAAAATAAATCCACATAAATCCTCGGCATTTTTATATATCACTAACAAAATGCAACAGCAAGAGATACAAAGAGAAATTCCATTCCAAACAAATGTTGAGAGTATAAAATATTTGGGAATCCATCTACCAAAGAAAAGTCAGGAATTATATGAGAAAAATTACAAAACACTTGCCACAAAAATAAAATCAGATTTAAATAATTGGAAAGACATTCAGTGCTCTTGGATAGGCCGAGCGAATATAATAAAGATGACAATACTCCCCAAACTAATCTATTTATTTAGTGCTATACCAATCAGACTCCCAAGAAACTATTTTAATGACCTAGAAAAAATAACAACAAAATTCATATGGAAGAATAAAAGGTCAAGAATTGCAAGGGAACTAATGAAAAAAAACTCAGAGGAAGGTGGTCTAAATGTACCTGATCTAAAGCTATATTATATAGCAGCAGTCACCAAAACCATTTGGTATTGGCTACGAAATAGACCGGTAGATCAGTGGAACAGATTAGATACAAAGGACAAAAAAGGGTACATCTATAGCAATCTAATCTTTGACAAACCCAAAGATACCAACATTAGGGATAAAAATTCATTATTCGGAAAAACTGTTGGGAAAACTGGAAATTAGTATGGCAGAAATTAGATATGGATCCACACTTAACACCCTATACCAAGATAAGATCAAAATGGGTCCATGATTTAGGCATAAAGAGGGAGATAATAAATAGATTAGAGGAACAGAGGATAATCTACCTCTCAGACTTGTGGAGGAGGAAGGAATTTATGACCAGAGGAGAACTAGAGATCATTATTGATCACAAAATAGAAGATTTTGATTACATCAAACTAAAAAGTTTCTGTACAAATAATACTAATGCAAACAAGATTAGAAGGGAAGTAACAAATTGGGAAAATATTTTTAAAAACAAAGGTTCTGACAAAGGTCTCATTTCCAAAATATATAGAGAACTGACCCAAATTTATAAGAAACCGAACCATTCTCCAATTGATAAATGGTCAAAGGATATGAACAGACAATTCTCAGAGGAAGAAATTGAAACTATATCCACTCACATGAAAGAGTGTTCCAAATCACTACTGATCAGAGAAATGCAAATTAAGACCACTCTGAGATACCACTACACACCTGTCAGATTGGCTAAGATGACAGGAACAAATAATGACAAATGTTGGAGGGGATGTGGGGAAACTGGGACACTAATACATTGCTGGTGGAGTTGTGAAAGAATCCAGCCATTCTGGAGAGCAATCTGGAATTATGCCCAAAAAGTTATCAAAATGTGCATACCCTTTGACCCAGCAGCGCTACTACTGGGATTATATCCCAAAGAAATACTAAAGAGCGGAAAGAGACATATATGTGCCAAAATGTTTGTGGCAGCTCTTTTTGTTGTAGCTAGAAACTGGAGGATGAATGGATGTCCATCAGTTGGAGAATGGTTGGGTAAACTGTGGAATATGAAGGTTATGGAATATTATTGCTCGGTAAGAAATGACCAGCAGGAGGAATATAGAGAGGCCTGGAGAGACTTAAATCAACTGATGCTGAGTGAAATGAGCAGAACCAGAAGATCACTGTACACTTCAACAACAATGCTGTATGGGGATGTATTCTGATGGAAGTGGAAATCTTCAACATAAAGAAGATCCAACTCACTTCCAGTTGATCAATGATGGACAGAGGTAACTACACCCAGAGAAGAAACACTGGGAAGTGAATGTAAATTGTTAGCACTAATATCTGTCTGCCCAGGTTGCATGTACCTTCGCATTCTAATGTTTATTGTGCAACAAGAAAATGATATTCACACACATGTATTGTACCTAGACTATATTGTAACACATGTAAAATGTATGGTATTGCCTGTCGTAGGGGGGAGGGAATAGAGGGAGGGGGGGTAAATTGGAAAAATGAATACAAGGGATAATATTATAAAATATATATATATATATATATATATAATAAAAAATTAAAAAAAAAAAAAAAAAAAAAAAAAGAAAGAACTCCTTCAACAAAAACTACTTTAATTTTCATTGATTGGTCACCAATAGGTCCCAGGCCAAGCTCTATTTGGTCATTATTTTGTTCTAGATTGACTCAGATTGAATGCAAATAGTAATCATTTCTCCTGTGGCCTGAAATTCTGGGAATCTTCCCCTCACAGATTTGTATATTTAGATTTTTTTTATTAAATGAAAGAAAATATTCTTTGCCTCAATTGCTACCTAGCCTTAATCACTGAATGCATTGTGACCTCAATCAAACTGAGACCTCTTGAAGACCTTAGCTTAAACAGGCCAAAGTCTTCTATTGCATCCAGGGCCATCTCCAGTGGTCTTGATCTACATCTGGCCATTAAACCCAGATGGCTCTGGAGGAGAAAGTGAGGCAGGGGACCTTGCACAGCCTCCCTTACTTAAATTCAATTTATTTGCATGTCATAGCACCATCTCCCTGAGGTCCTGGTCCTCAGGGAAGGACAAACAACAACAACAGCAACAACAATTCTTTCTTTACTCTAGTAAGATCATTACTCTTATTTCATCAAATCTTACTGGTCGTTATCTTCTTTTAAAATTTCATGTTCATTTTGCTTTAATTTTACCATGCCCTGTTTATTGATGTATTAATAGCTGAAGCAACATACTATGTGGTAGGTACTGTACCAAGTGCTTTGAAAAAGCATTTATTTCATCTGATTCTCACAACAATCCTGAGTGCTATTACCACTTTTATGGTGGAGGGAACTGAGGCAAATAGAGATTGAATGACTTCCCCAGGATCAAACAACAAAAAGTGTCTGTGGCTACAGATCATATTGGTTTTTGCCTTGCCAATGGACACTGATGACTTTGGAAAAGTGAATGAGGCTGATGACTTTTTAAAACTCTGCTTCACTAAAATCAAAGCACAATCAATGATGTCATTGGTTCTCTTCAAAAAACAAAGGAAAACAATTGGAGGCTGGGTTTGAATTTAGGTGTTCCTAACTTCCTGACTTCAGTTCCAGTCCTTGACCCACTATATTACCTAGCTTCCAGGAGGCATCAATGTAAAACATTCTGGATTTGGAGTCAGAGAACTTGCATTGGAATTTCATGTCTTTCATTTTCTAGTACAACTCTAGGTGAATCACTTTTTTCTGGACTTCAGTTTTCTCAACTATGAGACATGTATTTAGACTTAATGGCTACTAAGGCTCCTTCCAACATATAGATATATACATTTTTTTTTCTCAAACCTCTTTCATATTACTTTCTCCTCTGGATTACTGTGCAATTCCAGAATTTTTTTTTCTCTCCATGTTATTCTAATATTTTCCAGTTTGTAGCTTTCTAATTACCTGGATACAATTTATCTGTCTTCTTTTTCTCACATTCTTCCACTTATAGAAGACTTTATTTTTTTTTCTTTTCCTGAAATTTCACTTTATTTCTTTATTTAGAGTAAGGCAGCTGGGGGTAAAGTGACTTGTTCAGGATTACACAGACAAGAAATATTGTGTCTAAGCCTGGACTTGAATTCAGGTCCTCCTAACTTCAAGGCTGGTGCTCTATCCACTGTGCCATCTAGCTGCCTCTGAAAGTTCATTTTAAAATATTTATTTGGTTTGTCAGAAAGATACTTATTAAATATATTATCTACTTGTGAAATGAGACATGTGGGTCCTTGTCAGAAGAACCCAACTTTTGATTTCCTCATTTTTAAAATGAAGGGATTATATTCAGTGGTCTCTATGACCCTTTCTGTTACTTTATAAGTCTGTGATTCTGACATTTTAAGCTCTGGTCTCTATACTAAATCCTCTCTGATGTAATCTGCATCTAACATCATTTCTATGGCCCCAGTCTCTTCCAAACCACAGTCATCAATGAAAGAAAAGATGAAAAGATTTCCTTTGCTCACAGCTATTCCTGCTTTCTACCTAGGACTTCAAAGTCAATACAGGTTTCTTCTTGTAATGTCATTTGTTTCCACAGCAGAGGTAGTTATCAGTCAGTGAATTTGATGAGTCTTGGCAGGCCCTCCATCATGTCTCAAGTACACACTCTTGGTAGAAAGCATAGCTCCCAATTAGCTATATCGAGTCCATATACAGCTCTCAGTAGTGCTCAGCAAGGTATCATCAGTTACCACTGTATATTTTTTCCTTCTGAATTTTATCATTATGCCCCATACCTGCTAGTGCCTGTAAATATTCTTTATTTTTTAGTATTTGGAACTTGTGCTCCTAGTGTCTCTTTGGGAGGTCCAAATTCACTCTGTACATGATAAAAACATAAATATTAACAATGCAAAATCCTCATATCTGTTATATTGTTTCAATAGTTAAGTTGTTTCTTTTTCTCACATTCTTCAATATATTAACCTCTTATTTATTTTGGTTCCATTCTCCCCATGTAAAAATCTTTATTTTTTTCTGTCACTTTTGCAATCACTTTTGTAATTCCCATCCCATTCTTAGGAACAATCTTCATCTCCAGTAGCTAGAAAATAGAAATATTGCCTAAACTCTTTTGCATCTTACTCAATCAGAAAAAAAAAAAAAAATCAGTGATGTACTGGTGCTGGCTTGTACCAGTTAACCAACTATTAAATTTTAATGTAAACATTTACAATTCAGTAATTTGTATTTTCTACAAATCAAGGCTTGATTTATTATTTTATGATTATCTAGATTTAATAAAGTTTTAATAATAGATAACAAACTTAAATGTATAGAGTGCAGACATTTCTTCCCCTTCTTACCAATAGTTTCATAAATGATGAATATAGTGGGCAAGAAGATAAATGTTGCTCATATATTTTCAAAGTTAGAATAATTTTTTATATTAAAACTTCCTTTTTTAAAATAGGAACTAAAATTCTTTGTACCTCACCCTATTTTGTGATGTTCTTGGCAAAGATACTAGAGTGGTTTACAATTTCTGTCTTCAATGTATTTTACAGATGAGAAAACTGAGGAAAACAAGATTAAGAAACTTTTCTAGAGTCACATAGTCAGTGTCTGTGATCAGATTTAAACTTAGTTTCCCTGAAGAGTGTAAGTACAAGAGTGGTATGGTATCTCTTTGCCTTTAGCGCAAGTCCCTATTCTATATGGAGATATAGTTTTTATAAACTTATGGCATCCACACATGACACAGACCCACCATTACATAAGAAAGGACCCCAACATACTATAGCACTCCAAATTAGACTCTCTAAAATCCACTTCCTTTTTCTCACCTGTATTGCCCTCTACTTCAAATTAATCCATATACTTGTAAGGTCCTTAAGATTAGATGCTATATTGTTTGAATCACTTTCCACCTGTTTGCTTCATTGGATTTCTTTTTGTCTCTATAAATTCTAAAAGGGTTAAACTTCAGCATTTCCTGCCCCCAAAACCCTGTAGGTATAGAAGAATTCCTTCCAGAAATTTCATTTAAATAGGAGGTCCAGGCAGACAATTTGTGTTTTCCCACCTGGCTATGGAGTAGCCTTCCTTTCTGCTCCACTCTCTTTAGAGTTTCTTTCATTAGATTGTGAATTCTATGAGGGTAGAAATTGTTGTTTCCCTTTCTTTGTCTTAAAGCTTAACAAAGTGTTTGACACATTATAGGTATTGAAACATGTTTATTAATGATTACTATTATACATTGTCTGCTTATATGTCTCTCCAGAGATAAGCACTATTCCTTGCATATAGCAAACATTTAATAAGGCCTTACCTATCTCTCTATCTAATGATGCTATGACAAATGCACACAAAACCACTTGTCTATTCTCATTGTACTTGTTTGAATTTCTTTCCTTTCTTCTCTCTCTTTTGCTACTAGTGGTTCTTACAGAGAAGTCCCCCCCCATATGTACAGACTTTTCATTATAAAGTCCATTTTTTAAATTAATTTTTATTTTTATAGAAAAGCATTAATGTTCCCTGTTTGCTGCAAACTTTTCCTAACTCTTATCTCAAAACTAAGAGCTATAAAGTTGTCAAAGATAGTTTTCAATATTCATTTCTGTAAGATTTTATGCTCTAGATTTTTTTTCTCCCTCCCCTCCTTATCTCTCTCTTCTTTAAAACAGCAAACCATCTGATATGAATTGTACATGTTGTGCAAGAAAAATCAGACCCAGAGGAGTAAAATAAACCCTAGAAGAAAAAGTAAACTAAAACAACAGCAACAACAAAAAGTTGAAACTACTAAACTTCTATCCACATTCAGCCTCCATAGTTCTCTCTCTGGAGGTGGGATCTATCTCTTTGATCCTTTCAGCTAGTTCAACTGGCTCAACCTCTTTCTCAGAGTAGGGATGCTATTTATGCTCTGAAAAGGATAGCTTTTTAAAATTCTATCTCTATACCTCCATCACACATTGACCATTAAAGATTATTCTCCTAGACCTATTTACTTTCTAAACCCAAACTTTCATTTAAACAGAAGCCATGCTTTACTCTTAAACCATAACCCATATTCTCAACTGAAGTTCTTATAATGAGGTAGTCAGTATATGTCTTACTAATTTTCCTTTGAAATGCAGATGAATCCTAATTCTTTCCATTGCATATAAGACATATCATGAGCATATGTATAGATATTTATCTTTTCTTACAAAGTCTGTAAATGAATGAAATGGTGAGGAGAAGGAGAATGGGAGAGTTAGCCTCAGAAAAAAGAAGCAAACTTTATTTTTAATTCCTCTTCATTTGTCATTGTTACTAACTATAAACATATTCACAGAGAACCTCAGTGATACTATGTGCTTGTTTAAAATCTAGAATATAGAGGAGAAGCTGTAAAATAACATTATGGTCTACAATGATTCACAGGAAAGAAATTCTGTTGGAAGTTAAAGGCAAGACAATGGGGGAGAAAACTTATTTCTGATTCCTGAAGTCTAGTATCTAAGAAAGAAAAGAAAGTGAAAGATAGTAACAGAACCAGCAATGAACTGGGAAATAGATCAACTGGAAATCATAGCTACCCTCCACTTTCAGTTTCTAATCTTACTCCTGCCAATATCTCAATAACATGGGGTCCACCCACTACTGGGTCTGCATCTCAAAGAGATGAAGAGGAAAAAGACCCACATGCTTGTAGCAGTTATTTTTGTAATGGCAAGGAATTGAAAATTGATTGGATGCCCATCGATTGGGGAATGGCTGAATAATTTATGCTATATGAATGCAATGGATTATTGTTTTATAAGAAATGATGAGCAGGCTGATTTCAGAAAAACCTGGAAAGGCCTACTTGAATTGATGTTTAATGAAGTGAGCAGAAGCATAAGAACACTGTGCATAGTGGCAAGATTATGTGATGATTAATTAGGATTAGGATTATGTAATGATTAATTAATTCGGACAGCTCTTCCCAGAAAAGTGGTTATCTAAGACAATTCCAATAGATTTGGGATGGAAAATGACATCCATATCCAGAGAAAGAATTATAGAATTGAATTACATTGAGGCATAAAAGTTATACCTTTTTGTTGCTGCTGCTATTGTTTACTTTTTCTTCTTCTTGTTTTTTTTTTTTTTTTTTTTTTTTTTCTTTCTGGTTTTTCTTGCACACCATGCATAAAAGCTATATCGGATTGTTTGCCCTCTTAGGGAAGGGAAAGGTAAGGAAAGCAGGGAGAAAAAAATTGAAACACAAAACCTTTCAAAATTGAATGTTGAAAACTATTTTTACATGAATTTGGACAAATAAAATGCTATAGAGAAAAAATAAATGAATAAATAAATACTCCCCAAAATAATAGGATATGCCTGCCAGTCATTTGAACTGAGGAAAGCTTTAAGATGTCACCTTCCAATTTTGGGGTTCAGTTTTTCATTTATAAAACAAAAGTGTTGTTTTAGGTTGCTTCTAAGGTTCTTTATAGGTACAACTGCATTATGCGTTGAAATGCTTGACAAAAATTCAAAATTCAGAATTCACTTAAACTACTCCAGTAGGAGAAGAAACAGGTTACTGGATAGTGATATCCACACTAGGTTGACAGCCACTCTACTTAAAGACCTATAATTATTTATGATGTAAATATAGAGTTTTAAAGAAAGAGTCAATATGATGCCAATGATAGGCTGCCTTGTAATCTCTAGAGCCATTAAAGTTAGAGTATTTTCTAAATTGGGCAGCTAGATAACTCAGTGGATAGAATACCAAATCTGAAGTCAGGATGACTTGAGGTCAAATTCAGCCTTACACACTTGCTAGTTTGTGATTCTGGACAAATCACATAACCCTGTTTGCCTCAGTTCCTCATCTATAATATAAACTAGAAAAGAAAATGTCAAACAACTCCACTATCTTTGCCAAGAAAATACCTAATGGGGCCAAGAGTCAGACATGACTAATCCACACAACAACAAAATACTTTTTCCAAATTGCCAAATAGTGAAAAAAGAGAGACAAAAATATAGGGAACTTAACACTAATGTTTTCCTTACAATTATAGATTTAAAAGGTTGATGACCATTCTTTGAGTTAGTTATTTTTGCATATGTATTTCTTGAGTGAGTGACCATGTCAGCCAAATGAATTTTCATTAAATTTGGAAGACTCATGGATCACAAGAATATATGGTAGGCCAGAAACTTGGAGAACCTTTAGTAAAATCCTTTGCCTTGAAGAAAGGAATGAAACCTAGAGAAGTTAAATGATTTGGCTAAAAAGCATAAGTAATAAAGGATAGAAGTAGAAATTGTGATTAGTTCCTATTATTCTAAATCCAACATTCTTCCCACTGTCATGATAGCAGTTAGTTCCTCCAGTACTACTTATTAAAATAGTATTAAACTTCAAGGTACATTATAGGTTAGGATAGGTTTTTATGGGCTTGGGAGTTCATTGCTATTTATAACATTATTTGTATGAGGAAACATCTTTCAAGTTTCATATTTTAGAATAAAATCCACTTTTTAGAAACTGTCATTCTGTAAGTCAATATGCATAATCTTAGAAAGTTTGGTATAGAGGGGCTTAATGATCCTGTGTTTGTACTACTAAATTTCCATATATTCATGAGACTTTTGGTATTGTCATTTTATGGTAGAGGAATCTGAGATGTTAAAGTATAAGATTCTTCAAGATCATTTAAGTCAAATTTCTGTTTTTAAAAATATAAATTCATATTTGAGCTGGTTTATGCAATAAAAGTTCAGTTGGGCACAAGCATCAAATGACATAAAAATGTTCCTTATTCCTCATTTCTTCACATGGGTGTAATTTTAATGAAACCTCTCATAAATTCTAAGAAAAGCTCCACTGATTTCATAGAGGAGAAAGTTCTCATTGTTTTATAGGGTGACAGTTGCCAGAGTTCGACTTTGAGGAAATATGATTTCTCTATATGGTAAGTTTATTAATATCTCCATCACAATTAGTATATGTATTGCCAAAACACAATCTATGAAAACTACATGAATGCCATATCTGAAACAATATTTATTTTTTTAGAAACTGTTTAAGTCACTCCAGTGAAAGGAGTACTGATTGTAGAATGAGATGATCTGGATTCACTTCCTTCCTATGAGTGCGTAATACAGTTAGCTATTTAACATTTTTAAATTTTAGATTGCTCTACTATAAAATGACAATAGCTAATAGCAGCTAACATCTTTATGTTAGCTTTGCAATTATTATCTCATTTGATCCTCACAATACTTCTGAAAAGTAGTACTATTATAATCTCCTCTTTTCAAATGAGGAAAGTGAAGCAAATAGAGGTTAAATTACTTTCCCAATGTCACACAGTCTGAGGCTGGATTTGAATTTAGTTTTCTGACTCCAGGGATAACACTCTTAACTACTGTATCATCTAGCTGCCCCCAAGGTAAAAACATGGACTAAAACAGAAGTATCAGAACATAAAATGTGAACTGCATAAAACCAATATATGAAGCCAATAGTGTGACCCAGATCAGACTCAAATGTAATTGGGAAATATTTAACAAAATTTAAAAAAAAAACTATAATAAAACCTAGATGACATTATACTTTAAAACTATATCAATATGCAACCTTCAAAGATCTTTTCGTTATGGAGTAAGAACTCGTTTCTTTTTGAATTTGATACTACTGAGCTGTGTGTGTGTGTGTGTGTGTGTGTGTGTGTGTGTGTGTATGTGTGTGTGTGTGGGTGTGGGTGGGTGTGGGTGGGTGTGGGTGGATGGGGGTGTGGGGGTGTGTGTGGGGGTGTGTGTGTGTGTATGTATAAACTGCTTTTCTGAATAACAAATTTAAGATCTGTGATTTGGTTATAAGCAAGACTTTTAGCCTATTCTAGTATTATAGTACCACAAATTTAAATGAGAACCAACAACTGATTTAACCATTTAGATTTTGAGCTAGCAAGAGAGGCCAGATTTGACCTCAGAAAGATGAGTTTTTCTAAAATCAAATCTGACACTCTATCCACTGTACCAGCACCATCCAATCATCCCATCAAGTTCTTGTTTAAAAAAAAAAAAAAAAAAAAAAAAAAAAGTTCTTTACCATTTTAATTTTTCTGGTCACACATAAGATACATTCATTTTTAATACATATTTCTTTATAAATCATGTTGGGAGAGAAAAATCTGAACAAAACAGAGAAAAGCACAAGAGAATAAAAAACAGAAGTAAAAGGAAAAAATAAACAAAGCATATATTGATATATTTTTGGTCTCCATAGTTTTATCTCTCTGTAGTTAGATGGTGTTTTCTATCCAAAGTTTATTGAGATTGTTTTGGATCACTGGACTACTGGAAAGAACCAAGTCTTTCACATTTTGATCATTGCACAATCTTGTTACTGTATACAATGTTTTCTTGGTTTTGTTTGTTTTTTGCTCAGCATCATATAAATCTTTCCAGGAATTTCTAAAAACAGCTTGTTTATCATTTTAATAGAACAATAATATTCCATTATTTTCATATACCATAACTTATTCAACCATTCCCTAATTGATGAGCATCTATTTAATTTTTGATTCTTTTCTACCACAAAAAAAGTTGTTACAACCATTTTTGCACTTCTGCACTTTATGATTTCCTTGGGATACAGATACATAGTTTTATAGCTTTTTTTGGCATGGTTCCAAATTACTCACCAGAATGGTTGCATCATTTCATAACTCTACCACCAATGCATTAGCGTCCCAGTTTTCCCACGTCCCCTCCAAAACTTATCATTAATCTTTTCATCTTGACACATCTGAAAGGTGTGAGGTGACATGTCAAAGTTATTTTAATTTGCATTCCTCTAATTAGTAGTGATTTGGAGCATTTTTATATGACTAGATGACTTTCATTTCATCATCTGAAAATTGTCTATTCATATCCTTTGACCATCTAGGAAGTGGGGAATCACTAAGTTCTTTAATGTGCTTTAAACCAGAACCTACTAGCTATTGAGATACCAGAACATAGGCCTTCAGTAAAATTGAGAGAATCTGGAATACCATTCCTGGCATTAAGGCCCTACTCTAGAAAATCCTAATGAATACTTCAGTTATATTTTCAAGTTAAAACTGCTAATAAAACTGGGAAAAATAATTAAAATGAATTTTATTAGGAAGACTAAACTTGTGCTTTTATTATTCCTTAATCTCTCTGCTAACCTATTCATAAAATTTTATTAAATTGATGACAAGGATTAGTAAGCATCCTTGAATTGAATACCATCATTTTACATTATCTATATTGAATTCATGTAATATATAATATTTTCATGTCTATAATGATAATGGTTAGCATATTGTATGAAGATTCAATATATCTTATTAGTTATAAATGAACAAAATATGATTCTAATTTTGATCTTTCAAACATCTTTGTTTCCCAATGGGACACATTTCCCCATCTGTAGATGAAATCATCTAAGCCAATCCAACCCACATATGAATTCTGTTGATCCCTACATAAGCTTTTTATTTCTAAGCATAATTGCATGCATCTCACTTCACTGTATTAGGACATGAATTTATTAATGGTGACATTGACATGAACTATTATTACCTTCTCAATCATCAAATTCTAATTTTCTGTGAGGATCAAAATAAAAGTAAAATAATATAATGCAGGTGTCTTAAAATTTGGCTAGGGTAAGCTTTTAGAATAATTTAGTTAATTTTGTGTGAAAAAAAAAAGAAGGCTGACATTATTTTTGTTTTTAAATATGGGATAGTCTACAGAGAATGGTGAGCTCTTTTTCACTGAAAAAGTGGAGATAAACTGTGACTGAATAAGAAATTATTTAATGCAATTGAATAATATAAATAACACATACATTTCTTCATAATTTTTAGAAGTGGGAGAGATATAATAATAACAGAAAGTCATGTTTCCATGAGGTTTATAATCTATGAATTACCTACCCTACAACAATCATAGCTAGATACAACATTCATATTCAAATCTCTATATTTTGATTTGCTAGGAAATTGTGACTAGTGAACAGAAAACTTTAGTAGGGCCTCTTAGTTGCTTAAACAACTTGAAAATAGGGACTAATTTTTTTTTTTATTCCCTGGCAATTGGTATTGTACATGGCATAGATATTCATTGACTGACTGACTTACAAAAACTTCATTAGTGCAAGGGAATGTGTTTCTAGAAATGGAACTGAGTTATTGTGGAGTCTTTTAAAGACATCCATAGAATTTCATTAAATTTGCCATAAAGAGTGACTTTGAAACTCTGAGTTGACAGCACTGTGTTTTAAAAACTAAGCTCATTGTTGAAGCCTAAAAAGGCAGAGTACTGTTAACCTTTTAATCAAAGAGCAATCTCTAAATGGAAGTTGGAAGACTGCATTTTATCATAATGATTTTTCCCTTATTCTGCAGTCTGCTCAGGATTCTTTGGGAAAAAAAAAGTTTATTTTTAAACTAATCCCAATTAAATCTTCCAAATTTCAGAGCTGAGGCTCTGGCTCTTTAGCAGATGGTTGATATGCACAGTGGGAAAGATGGGGATAGGAGTGGGGGTAGAGAGAAAAGTGAGGGCTGCCAAACCAGAGCCCTGAACAGACTTTAGCAAATAAACAGAAGTAAGACACAGCAGGAAGGTTTTTGGAATTGGTTTTATTATTGTCCAGCCGCTTTGGGTCATGAATGACCTAATCAACCTTAGCCTCACACATCTCCCTCAATTAGCTTGAGCTTATTCCATTGTCCAGGATGGACCTCCACCTCAACTCTCTCCTTTCTGGACAAGCCCAGATCCCTTTACAGTCTCTGGGACACAGCTGTTGCAATGATTCCTCATCTCATTCTGTTTTCTAATTTCCCCCCATTTATTCTCTCCTTTGGGCTACTAAGCCATTCCAATTCTAGGTATGCTGGTAATCTCCATGCTCCAGCTTACTATCCAGTTTGCTTCTGAATGGCTAAACTTTATTTTACATCAGGGAACAGGAGTCCTGAAAAAATTTATATAAGAGCAAGAAATGACTCCATTTTTGTAAGACTAGAATTGTAATACACACTGAGAATAAAAACTTGGTTCTATCTGATAGAATATATATCTTTCTATTACAGCCTATAAGATATACTTATGCCAAATCTCCTTAATTAAGATTTATCACAATTTACTAGGAGTAGAATTTAGTTTGGTTTAGTGAACCTATTCTTTTGTAGTTTGCAATTCATAGTATAAATATTATTGGAGATGGGTGAGAGAATATTCAAAGTATTAAAAGCAATAAGCTGTTTTTAAGCATGTTAAAAACATCATTTAACTATAAAATATATATTAATTACTAATTACAAATCATCCTTTTTTCTTAATAATAGTTGCTATTGTAACAGAGGATGATCCATGATGCAACATTTAGAGGAAATACACGTTATCCAAATCCCTATCAAAAAACTTCTGTTTATTTTTTTGGGGGGAGGGGCTAGCTTGACTTACTACCACAGGTAGTTAAAGTGTTTTTCTTCAAAATGATCCCAAATTTAATGGAGTTCTCAATTCATATAATTAGTCACCTAATTCTAAAAGCATAAATATGGACAAGTACACACACATTTATTATGCACATAAAATTTTTTTAAAACCCTACCAGCCAATAGCTTTAAAAAATGATTATTCATATGATACAAGGATTCTTTACTTTATAAGAGAAATAACTACATGGTTCTTTTAGGCAAGTTTATTTTGAATGTGGCTTGATTTAACAAAACCTAAATTTATACTCACAACTTTTTAGCAAAAGTTATTGGATAGAAAATAGCCCATATCCTTATGAGAAGTTAACATGACATTGTACCCAAGGCTTGATGATTGTTTCTGAAGAACATATTACTAGTGAAAAGTCATTTTGCAGTCATCTTCCTCTGAGAAAAAAGAATCATCAGTTAAAATTAGGATCATTTCTTCCTGACTAGGGAATAATGATATGAAAAATGCTTAAGCAAAAACTACCCAACTACGTGAACTGTTACTTAAATTGTTTGAGATCACTGTTCCAGTAATCTTTCCTTTGCACATAGAAGCAAAAGGAACTGAAAACTGGGGAACAGTCTCCTCTGGAAAAGGAAAAGCCAATCTTGCATACAGTCCCAAAGGGAATGGGCAAATGTTACCAAGGAAACCCTTCCCATAGTTTGCAGAAGTATCTATACTCTACTGCTTCCCATAGTTTTAGACAAATGGAAAACCCTTAGAATCTGACGAGAAATAAGGCTATAAAGGGAGAAAAAAAAGAAAGGGAGGAAGGAATATTTAAATTTTTTTCAGGCCATTGGGATAATTTTCTTTAGGTCATAGGCATTTGGGCCAATTCTAATTTTCATAGTTGCACTATGGTTTCTATTCCAACATGGTTATTAGTATAGGAATCTAAAGAGAAAGCATCCACCTATGAAAGGGGGATATTCTTTAGTTGTCCCTTCTTAATCCAAAGGTGGAGATTAAAGAGCGATGTGTGAAACTTTGCCCTGGGTTTGGTAGGAAGCTGATATGTTAAACTAGAATTTATTTTATTGCCATTAATCACCTTTGCTTCTCCTCTCTACTTCATGCTCTATTACAAACAAGTCACCAAGAATCAAAACCTCTTGATTTTTCTTTGGATATTTCTTAGAAAATCATTTTACATTTTAAAAATACTACTATATTACAGATCCTATAATAAACACAAGTAGAAAGAAACAGTTCCTAATATAAGAAATCTACATCTTGATGGCAAAAGATAGTACATAAAATGAAACTGAAAAGGGGTGAGGAAGAGGAGGACATGAACTAACAGGGCTTAAGAAAGTTAGGAATAGGACCTGGAAAAATTTTTCTCTCACCTAGTTCCCTTCTTTCCGATCCCCACTGTGAACATCCCAATCTGTTACTTTGAGGTGAGAAGTAACTGAAAAGTTACTTCTCATCTCAAGCTTTAAATATTGCAATCAGCTCTAAACTGGTCTTCATGCAAGTACCTTCTTCATTCATCAAATTATATGATATTTTGATGCTCAATTGATCTTTCTGAATTACCCATATTATGCCTCTTCTCCAAATACCTCCAAGAGTAAAACTTTTCTAGGGGTTGAAATCCAAATATCTCAGCCCCTTATTCAATATTAATACCTTTACAATATAATTCTATTTTATGCAACCAGCTTATCTCATAGTTTCCAAAATAGAATTTCAGCTCTAGCCAAATACATTTCCTCACTAATTCCAGTTCTAACCTAGAATGCCCTTTCTATTCTTTATCTGTCAATACTAAACTTCCCTTCAGCTCAATTTTATTTAAAGTTCTATGTATTCTTTAAACTTTACAGAATCTACATTAATCTGTTCCTCAATGTCTCTTGATGTCAATTTGGAAATGGATCATAAGTTTCTTTTGATTACTTGCCTATATTAAGTGTCTCCTTAGCTATATTATGAGAGTAATAATTATAGTTCACATTTATATAGTGTTTTATCAGCAGTATTTTTATACATGATTTTACATAATGTTTGTATGACTGAAGCATTCAGATGTATAGTCTAAGAATAAATGAAAATGAGTAATATGTAGAAAAATTACACAACGGGTTTAAATTGATATCTATTATCTCAGCATTATTGTAAGAATCATGTCAGGCATAAAGCTAAGTAGTTTGTAATTAGTATTTCATTTGATTCTCACAATAATAGCATGATGTATTATGTAAGTATTCTGTTGTTTTGTTCTTATCTGGCATAGGGGAGAAACAAAGAACAGTAAGAAGTGTCCCGCTAAAGGCTTTTACAGGTCATTAGGACAATTATAGTACCATGTAGAATGAATTAAATGCAAAAAATAAGTTAAATTAGGAATAATAATAAACATGAAGAGAATCCAAGATTTACATCATTGGGAAAATCCTCACTAAAGAAAAAGTTCACATTTCAAAATCATTTTTTAAAAAAAGTAATTTTTTGTTGTTTGTTTGTTAAAGATTCAGTCATATCTGATTCCCAGTAATTACATTTGGGATTTTCTTGGCAGCAATAAACACTAACATAGTTTACCATTTCTTTCTTCAGCTCATTTTACAGATGAGGAACTGAGGCAAACACAGTTAATTGACTTGCCTAGGATCACATACCTAATAAGTATCTGAAGCCAGATCTGAAAATACAAAGATAAATCTTTTTGACTTGAGGCCCAGAGTTCTGTCCCCTGCACCACTCAGCTGTTCAATGTAAACTTGGTGGACACGAACTAATTCTAAAGTAATTAAGTGAATTATGGGAACTCCTCACACAAGCAAATGGGGCATTCAAGCAGCTAAGTATTGATGGAAACTAGAGGTTTCAAGGGATACTGAGGGAACAATAAGAGTCATCATATGGCGTTAAAAAAATAAAACATATTTTAGTCCCCTACTAGGTTGCCAAATTATTTCACAACTTTTAGACCTGAGTTTCCTCCTCATCTATAAATGAGGATATCTATATAGATGAGGCATTCTTAACCTGGTATATGAGTATTTTTCTTTGTAAATATTAGGAAAACTTTATTTCTACATAATTAGTTTTCATTGTAAACCAATATATTTCACTTTATGCATTTAAAATCATTATTCTGTAAAGGAGTCCAAAGGTTTCACCAGATTTTCAATGGAGTCCAAAATAAGAAAAAAAAATAATGCTTAAAGGTCCTGGACACAATACTTTTTTAATGAACCTTCCAGCTCTAAGATTATGTTAAAGGGTTATTCCCCAGGGAGAGAATGGTTAGAAGACCATCCTTAACTCTTGCCATTTGTCTATTCTAAGTTTCAGTTATTAATTACTTCTAGTTATACTTAACTTTTACTTTTACAGAAAGGAAAAGAAGCAGAATTTTTAAAAATGCATTTTGAGCGCCTGTTTTCCTTTTCCTTTAATTTCTTTTTAGGGACTAGAAGTAAGAAATTCTCCATTGATGTTTTGTTCAATAAAGAAATGTGTCCAACACACAAACAACCTATGAGGTTGATAGACTCTCTTCTTCAATAATCATTAAGTGTACATTCCAGACACATCATAGTCAAAATCCACTTGATATTTTCTCCCATGTTCTACTTTTTGTTGTGGATTCTTAAATAGAACATTTGGCTCAATTTCATGTGTTGGATTCAACAAAATAGGCTTCTGTTTTCTTCAATAGCAATATCCTCTTGGGTTCTTATGAAATAGAAAAATGAAAGAGTCTGTTTCTGGACAAATTGATTTTATCTAAAAGGAAGTAGGTCTCGTTACAAGGATCCTCTTCATCTTTCCCCCAGTTTTGTCTCAGGAACACAAGAAACCTCAAGAGGTCATTAAATTTACTTTATAAATCTTCAAACCTATATAAATGAGTTATTATCATTGTTATCATTGTTTCTAATACAGTTCTTCCAGAATGATTCACTGAGCTAGGAACAAACAACTATATATGTACTTTACAGAAAGATTGTTTGGACTTGTAATCATAAGATTAAACATCTAAAGCTGAAAGGATATCATTTTTAACATAGTATATTTTCTTTTCTATTTTTTTTTTTTGATAAGAAAAAAGACAAGGAGATTATGTGAAATTTGTCTAAGGTCACACAGGTAACACACATCAGATCAAGTATTTGAACTCAGATTACCTAATTCCAGAATCAGAGCCAGATTTCCAATGTTCCTAGGCTGCCTTCTTGAGGCAAAAATTCTGAATTCAAATAATGCATGGTTGTTTTTGTTTTGTTTTGTTTTGTTTTCATTTTATATTTTAATTGTTTGTTTTTCCTCTAATCAGAGAGCCTTCCCGGCCTCAGATATTTGCCTATTATTTAATCCAGTGTTTGCTTGAACAAGTGATTTTATCTCATTTCCCTATTTATAAAGTGAGGTTATTAGGCAAAATGATATTTAGGATAAAATAATGATGATCAATTTCAACTTTTATGAAAAGTTATCAAAAACACCTGGGAAAATAGTAGTAATCTTATCCTCACATAAAATTCTTTAAAGAAATGTAGAATTGTGTGTGTGTGGTGTGTATGTGTGAGTGTGAGAGAGACACAGAGAGACAAACAGAAAGACAGAGTGAGACAGAGAGAGAGACAGAGACAGAGAAAGAAACAGAGTAGTGGGAGGGAGAGAGAAAAAGGAGGGAGGGAGAAAAAGGGAGGTAGGGGGAGGGAGAAGGGGAAAAGAGAAAAATCTTAGGATGTAAGGCCCCCACTGGATGTGTTCCTCAAGAGACTGAAGCTGAGTAAATTGATTCACTTTTCCTAGAGTATATAAACTATATATATATATATATATATATGTGTGTGTGTGTGTACATATATATGAATAAGTGGGTATGCCTTCTAGTAATTTAATTTTGTTTAATCTTCTAATTAGGTACAAATGTAAGCATTTTATATGCTGCTACTGATCAAAAGAGTCCTTAGCACAGTAGCTGGCACCTCGTAGTTTCTTAATAAATGTTTATTGATTAATGGATTGATTGCTACCTTTCTGACCTTGTGCAAGGCACAGCAGCTCTTCAAGCTTTACTTTTTTCACACATAAAATAAAGGGGATGGATTAGCTCTCTCTAAAACTAATCTCTAAAAACTAATTCCAGCTCTAAATCCCATGACTGAGTGATTCCATGGCACATTCAACTGGAATGAATGCAGAAAGGCTTATGAAATTGATATGCTATTATACATTTGGGTTTATTTAATATCTATAAATATATTTTGTTTCAGACATAATACTCATTTTTCCCCATTTGGGAGTAATCTGAGGATGTCCAAGATTCTAGAGACAGTCACTAAGATTAAATATTGACTTATCACCCCATTCTTCATGTCTCTTTATTCCTTAAATAATACCTTGATAGTAAAAATATCTTGATAATAAGATAAATAATATATTGATAATAAGATAAATAATATAATATCTTGACATATCAAGTCAATATATGGTTAGAAAAGTTTGGGCTCTTTTTTTTATTAACACAATGTAATATAAAGACAAAAATTAAGGTCCTAATAATGAAATAAATGGAAGAATTTGACCTATATTTTGCTATAGCTTCTTTGTGAAGTATATTAACAAGGTCATGATGAACTATTTCTAAAGGCAAAGTAGAAGGACTGAATTTTGCAATTTAGGTATGTTTACTAGAGTTCCAGCAACTCATTTCTTCTATACTTAATTCTGAATAAGGTTTATTTCAGTGATAACTCAAAATTGCTGCTATAGACAATAGGATAAATGACACAGGGAATCAGACTAGAACAACATTTAGGATTTCACAGCTCCATCAATATGCAAATAACTCAGTAACAATGTTGTCTGTTTTTTCTGCTATAATCTACTACCTATCCTCACCCTCTCTCCCCACCTTCATACTCATGTTGGTATTTTTAGTGATTTACGTCAGTTTGAATATTAAAGAAATTCTGTCCCTCTGGGACAGGGAGAAGAGCAAAATGGGCTGATTGTGCAAAAAGCAGGATTAGGAATGAGTTGGATAGGTGTCCAAGTCCAAATCTAGCAAAATCATCATTAAAGTGGGTTCAGAGGTTATACAATAAATTGAAGGTCTGAAGCCAGGTGTTTAGGTTAGAAGCCTCAGATTAGCAATTAGCCCTAGTCCGGGGTAAAGCCAAATATCAAAGAGGTAAGTGATGTGGAAGAACAGAAAAGATTAACAAGTTCTTTAAGTTACATGAAATTCAAGTAAACCATATACATATGCAAATATAAGGTTACACATGTGACTTTGATCTTAAAAGAGATTATTTATAAACAGGACCTTTTATCTAATATATATTTCTGGGTGTTGTCAACCATGAATCTCTGTTGCTTATTCTGGAGATATTTGAAATTTGGAAAGCTTCATTTGAAAGAATGCTGGTTGAGCAGGGTAGAAAAAAATGAGTTAACAAGGACCCTACACATCTATACATAAATTGTAAATGCAGGGAGAATGAGATCTTAGACAGTTGAAACCTAACTGATAAGAAGAGGAAATTTAATCTCAATTTAATGATGTTCATTGAATGTGAAAAAAAATTTAAATCTGGTTAAATTTTTTAGAATACTTAAGAAATCTTGATACTATGATGATTAACTTTTATTCCTCTTACCTCTGATTCTGGTGACCAATCCATAATAGATCAGGAAACAAAGTTTATCTCTATAAAATAACAACTTTTCTGAATCCAATTTCCTAAATATCATCTAAAGCCTGCAGCATATCAGGATCTTATAGCGAGAAAATATTTTGTGAGGAATATTTTCAACATTTTCTTAAAATAACCTGATTATTAAAAATAAATAAATGCTAGAAAACCAAAGAATCTGTTGGCTGGTGGATTTTTGTGATTTTTTTCAAACATTATAGAATGGTACTGGTAGAAACCAAATCTAGATAATAGAAAACAAATTACTTCAATTGCACATTCCGTTCCCCTCTCTTACCCTACCTAGCCCCTTCCAGGCTTCAGATTCACCTCTGCAGCAGGAATTAGCAGCAGTTATGGAATTTAGAGGAAGTGTCACAAAAGAATCAGACCAACAGTGCATAAAGCAATAGGTGATTATTATGAAGACTTTTAATTTATATAAGAAGAAGTTGGAGTAAAATAAATCATCTATGGGTAATAGCCTGGGGTATTAGGAACAGAAAAAAATAACCATTTAAGGGAAAAGATATCACTAGACCTCAGTAACAGAGAATCTCCATTGAAAAGGTCTTCAGCCCATGAGAGGTAGATGAAGGGAGTCCCTGATGGTCCTTTGGAGAAACTACCCTATAGATTTGACATGCTCACCTTCTCCAAGTTCTTCAGGACTCCTCCTGATTCAATGTATGAAACAGCTCGTTTGTAACCCCATTTATATTTGAGCATCTTCCTGGAGTGGCCAAAGATCTTAGACTTTACAGAAAAGAGAATGGATGGATACTCACTCCAGTGCATTTGGTTTCCTATTTTCTTTGTCAAAGGAGAAGAATCCTAGATATTGGTTGATGAATCACATACCGAGTAACTGATTGTGGAATTATGTCTCATAGGTGTTGTTTCATAGTTTCCTTTAATTATTCTACTTCAGTTTCCCTAATTGTTTTGCCTTAATTTCCCTGAATTGTTCTGCCTGGTTGCAATATCTCCCCTCCTATTCATCATAATCAAGATAAAGAGAAAGACCTTCCATCTTAGACATCATGACCCCATCCCTTCCCTACTTATTAGAATGTCTGGTACCTCCCCCCACCCAATCAGAACCGGATTGATGGTCTGTTCCAGTTCTCAGTGCTCTAACTCTGCCCCTGCTTCAGTCTACTCCCTGGTAGGTTGGAGCCATGTGTGTATATATATTTCCTGGGAAGCACACATTAGGGGATGGATGCTTTGGACATCAGCCCTGGAGGCAACATCCCCCAGAACAATCTCTCCCTTTCGAATAAAATATTAAAACTCTTTCATTTCTATCTTGCCTCAGTTTCTCAGCCATTACATAGGGACCACAGCTTGTGGAAGTTAATAGAAAATTATAGTGAAGGAATATTAAGACAGGGACTGAGGGCATGCCCAGTATGCAGCTCAGAGATAACATGCCACAATTAAATTATCTGTGTCTCACAATCTCCAGGATTTTTTATGCTATGTTAGTGGATAGGTCTTCTAGTTCATATGCCATCTGTGCCAGCTATTTAACTGTATAATTTTGAGTAGGTTACTTAACCTCTCTTTGTCTCAATTTCCTCATCAATAAAAGGAAGGGATTGGATCTGATGATCTGTAAGGAACCTTCTGTCTCTAAAACCATGATCCTATGATTTTTCAAAGCATGAACATATTTTTAAAACTAGGTAACTGCAATTCAGGCATAAACAACTAGATTCTGTGATCAGTTACTTATTTCCTTTTCTTTAGGGGACTTTAAGATCAGTAATATACATTACAGATTTTATTTTCCTCATTCTGTCTAACCTTTTCCAAGTTTTGACTCATATCCCCACTTGAGAATGCTCTAAAGCTGACAGAGACAGTGAAAATCCTCTGCCTTCTTGCCCTGAGGAAATGCTTGGCAGGCCATTTTTATTTTTTACTGTCATCAAAGCCAACTTAACCTTGTTCAGAAAAAGAACCCTTAACTTTTAAGACAGATTTTTGTCTGGACCATTCCAATGTAAACCATTATGCTAAAAAAAAATGAGAAGGGGAAAATGGCAATGAATGCACTTTTGTTTGAGGTTATTGAAACTTTAAATGATTACTTTCTCATGCTTTGAAATGACATTAAATTTAAATGCCTTGGTTCATGGGCACTTACCACTCCCTTCATCTCCATTAATCCTTGCTCACAGTTTTGAAATATACCACTATCTGTCTTCAGCATTGAAATGAAATTTTCCCTGGGTTATAATTGCTTTTTCAGTGTGTCTTTTCTCATGTTATTTGATTGCTAAAGATTTCCTTCAAAATAGAAGATATTTAGTGAATGCAGTACAATGTATTTCCCTGTTATTTTTAATCTGTTCATGCATAATTTGAAGGGTGGGTGAGGAAAAAAATGGAAATTGAACTCATCTGACCGTGACAGAATCGCAAATTCCCAACACAGCTCAAACTTCATTGAAGCTTTAAAATTACAGTACCGATTACCTGGACATGTCCGTATAATGTTTATGGCATTTTATATCTTCATAGTTATAGCCAACATTTGCTTAAGAATCAGAATTGTAATTTAGGAGGAGCAAGAAAAGCATTTCACAAGGAAAAGCACAACATGCTGAAACATTTTGCCTAGATCTATCACTTATTTTTAGCCTGCCTCTCCCAAAAATCATTATCTGGAAGTCTGAAATGTCTTAGGAAAAATCATTATATTTGCATCTCTAGAAGGTCATTTCATAAAATATTATAGAATCCAAGTTGAGATCAGATGGAAAATATGGCTAGACTAGAGAATTAATGGGTAAAGTAATTCATTAGTTGGTATCATACCCAAATTCACTAAACTACCATGCAAGCAAAAAGTCTCTAAAGATCATGATATTTCTTTAATAGGTGTCATCCAAAACCTATATTCCCCATAAATCACTGAGGTTATTGCTGGATCTGGTAGGGCTGGGTCAAATTATACAATTCTCATTTAGTTGTCTGGGATTTCCCTAACTTGAGAGAAAGTCCATACAAAAGAACCAAGCAGATCCACAATATCATATGCAAGCCTGAGCATACCCATTTCATGAAAAAATATTACTCAGAAGATCAACAAATATTAAATATGAGATATATGAGAAACAGCTCAGACTGACTTAGGCAGGATGTTTTTTGTGATTACAATGATGCTGTCTTCCCTAATCCCTCATAGGAAATAGTTCAAAGAGCTCCTTGACATAATGTGTAGCCAGAAAGGAAGAGATTCTTCAAAGTGTTATCACTCTTTTAAATATCCAACAATTCTTGTTGCTTAGTGGCCAACAGGAATATTTTACCATCTCAACATGCAAAAGTCATTCTGAATCACCAAAGAGTACAAGTGATAAAGGACTGAGTCAGAAAAAAAGATAGTGCTTTTCAATAAAACTAAGTGGTCAACCAGGATCAAGTACCATTTGGTGAATGTCTTATTCAATCCCTGAAATATTATATTATCCCTGTAATCCAATGTGTTTTGGTACATACCAAGAGCAGCATTTCCAAATCATATTTTGAAAATATAAAATTATGTATTTTCATTGAGTTCCCTCCCTCTAAACTAAAAAGAGAGGGCTTTTCTGGTGTCTTTGTTTTGGGGAACTATTGATAGCTATAAAGTATTAAAAAATCCTTAGAGCAGGAAGGCTGAAGATAGCCTCAGAACAGCATGCTTGTTACTTTCCAATGTGGAAAGATTTTTCAAAGAAGAGAAACTTTTAAGTAGGTCCATCAATGATTAAAATAAACTTACTATCAAATGAATTTCTCTCCACTCAATCTAGATAACTCAATAGCACACAAATGCAGAAATAACTAATCAATAGGTCATATTTGGGGGCATAATGACCAATATTTTAGAATAATAATTAGTAGGCTTGTTATTCACAACTTTTAAAAATGTCAATTTGTTCAAAAAATTTTACTAACCTACCATGGCTTATAGAATAACATTAAATATTGTGGGGACATGCTGTTCTATGGAGTTGAAGGAAAAAAAAAATTAGGGAGGAAAGCAGGTGTAGAGTGTAATGAACCATAAAATCCAGTTGTTGTTTTCTATAAAGGAAGGCATTTGGAGGAATTTGGAACTCTTCTTTGTAGTCTTCCAATAAGAAGGAAAAGAAGCCTGAGGGAAATGGTAGAAATTGAGATGGGTGTTAGCAACATGAAGATGAGATTAGAGGTGACGAATTTAATCTAGGAAAACCATACTGTTTCATGGAGCTAAAAATAAATAAATAAATAAAAATAAAAAGGCAGAACAACAGGTACAAAATGGAGAATAGGTAGACAGAATTGTGAGTATATTATGTTGTCATTGTGCTTAAAAATTAGGAAAAAGTGTTTCTTAATCATTTAATTTATCCATCCATTCATCCATCTATCTATCCATCCATGCTTTACCATTGTGGTAAGCATCTAAATGTACAGGAATAAATCTAAATGTATTCTAAGCTAAAATATAAAACTCTAGGCTCTAAAAGAGCTTGCAATGGAATAGAGGAAATAAGATATGTATCCAATTAATAAAATGTAAAGCAAAAATCAATAATGAACAATACAGGTTCAGAGAAAGAAAGAAACCTTTTATCTAGAAAAAATATGAATGTCTTAATTGATCTAGTAACCTCTGAATTAAGTACTTTAGGACAGATAGGAATTAAGTGAGAGGAGGTCTTTCCAGAGGTAGAAAATGAATGAATAAAGATGTAGATGATGAAAAATCAAAGATATATTGAAAATAGTAAATGATTCTGCTTTGCTAGTGACATGAAAGAAATATTAATAATAATTATTATCATTAACATCAGTGCAATCACAACCATAACATTATATAACAATTATTACATATTTAACAACACATTTAATATGGGCAAGTAGATGGTACAGTGGATAGAACACTGGCCCTGGATGTGAAAAGACCTTAGGTTAATGCCAGCCTCAGACATTTACTAGAAGTGTAATCTTGGACAGGGCCGGTCATTTAACCCTGTTTGCTTCGGTTTCTTCATCTGTAAAATGAACTAAGCAAAATGGCAGAAACACTTTGTATCTTTGCCAAGAAAATTGAACGACAAACAAAATGTATATATAATTATGTAATATAGTACATATAACAACATTTGTATTTCATAGATGAATTCAGGAAAAAGATAAAGGCTGAGTATATAGATTTTGGAATAATTTGTATAAAAACAATTGACCCATGAGAGCCTATGGAGTAGATAAGCAAGCAATATAGTAAAAGGGGAAAGAGAAGAGAGTCCAGGACCCAATTATTTATAGCCCAGAGCCAGATACATAAAGCCTTGAAGTATGTCCACAGGTTAGAGACATTACCAGAATAAATAATAAATATAGGAGTCTGAAATTGAGAAGTCAGATATATAGGAAGAGATACAAAAGAACATAATGTCATGGTAATCTCAAGAGAAGGAAATAGCCATTAAAACAGTGGATTAGAAATGTCAAATTCTGCTGAATGTTTAAAAAAAAAAAGTTTGACGAGTAAGAAAAAGCCATTGAAGTAGGCCAAACAAATAGAAATCATAATTCTGCCTAAATTGATCTACTTGTTCATTATCATACCAATCAAACTGACAAAAATTATTTTATAGAACTGGAAAAAATAACAAAATTCATCTGGAGGAACAAAATGGCAAGAATATAAAGGGAATTTAAAAATAATACAAAAGACTGTGGCTTTGCAGTACCAGATCTAAAACTATTATAAAGCAATAATCATCAAAACCATTTAGTACTGGATAAGAAGTAAAGTGGTGGATCATTGGAATAGGTTAGATACACATGTCACAATAATCAATGCCTATAGTAATCTAGTATTTGATAAACCCCTAAACTCCATCTTTTGAAATAAGAACTCACTATTTCACAAAAGTTTCTGTCAGAAATTATATATCAGAAATTCAGCATAGACCTGCATCTAACACTCCCTACCAAAAGGTCACAATGAGTACATGATTCAGGTATAAAGGGCAATACCATAAGCAAATTAGGAGAACAAGGAATAATTTAATCTATCAGCTCTTTGAAGAAGGCAGAAATTTATGACCAAAGAACTAGAGAACATTGTGAAAGATAAAATAGACAACTTTGGTTACATTAAATTAAAGTTTTGGCACAAACAAAACCAACAGAAACAAGAATAAAAGGGAAGTACAAAGCTGGGGAAAAAATGTATACAGCCATTGTTTTTTATAAAGGTCTCATTTTAAAAATATATAAAGCACGGTGTCAAATTTATAAGAGTACAAGTCATTCCCCAACTGATATATGGTAAAAGGATATGAACTGACAATTTTCAGTGGATGAAATTAAAGCCATATTTGGTCATATGAAAAAGTGCCCTAAATCACTATTGATTAGAGAAAAGCAAAAGGGCTACAAAATTGCAAAATTGCATACTCTTTGACCCATCAGTGTCATTACTGGGTCTCTATCCCAAGAAAATCATAAATGAGGGGAAAGGACCTACATATACAAAAATGTTTATAGGAGCTTTTTTTTTTTTGTGGTCATAAAAAATTGGAAAAGGAATGAATGCTTAGCAATTGGGGAATGGCTGAACAAGTTATGTTTATGAAGGCAATGGAATATTATTGTTCAATAATATTGAATAATTTGATTATAGATTGATTGATTATAGAAAAGGCTGGAAAGATTTACATGAGATGATGCTGAGAGAATCAAACAGAACCAGGAACACACTGTACACAGTAACAATAAGAACGTGATGATCAATTGTGATTCTTAGTGATTCAGTGAACCAAGACAATCACAATAGATTCTGAATAGAAAGTGCCATCTGCATCCAAAAAAAGAACTAAGGAGATTGAATGTAAACCAACAAATGTTACATTCACTTTTTTCTGTTTTTTTTCTTCTGGATTTTCCTTTTTGTTCTATTTTTTTTCTCCCAACATGATTCATAAAGCAATGTATATTAAAAATAATTTTTTAAAAGTTTCTAGACAAAAAAAGAAAAAGAAAAAGAAAAGGCCATTGGATCTAACAATTAAAAGAATATGAAGAACTTTGGAGGGAGATTTTTCTGGATGACTAGATAAGAAATAGTATATAAATTTTAAAAGAAGCTAAGATGCAGAGTTCAGGAGGAAATAAGAGAGATAAAAAAAGAGAAGTAACACATAATATATATATATATATTTTCCTTAGAAACTATAGTTCTTCATCACAGAATACCTTTTGGATATTATAAACTGAGTACCCCAATAGACTTCTAAAACTTTATATTTCTAAAACAAAATATATCTTTCTCATCAAACTCTTCATTCCACTACTTATGTATTAATTTTGAGGACACTATAATCCCCCCAATAGGATCTTTTTCAAATAATCATCCTTATAATTTTCCCTATGTACAATTAGGGTAGAGCAAACTACAAATTTATATGAATTTAGCAGATTGAGAAAATGAGATTCTACATTTTTTGAGAGAGCATCAATTTGTATGTGGATATGTCCTAGAACAAGGGTGAGTTGTGGTGAAAAGACTGTGAACCAGACTTTTAATGTTTTCAAGAAACAAAATCATGGTCAGTAGGTTTGTATAAGGCATTTCCCAAATGTCTTAGTGCAGTTTTGTTACTAAAACTAAAAATAACTTTAAAAATTGTTAATAAACTTTGAAATATTGTTGTTAAAACTGAAAATATTTAAAAATAAAAAAAATTTGTTTATTAAATCTTAAAATTGCACTAAGACATTTGGAACACCCTATAAAATAGCTCAGGTTCTGGACTGGGTGATATATATATATAGAACTAATGTCAAAGGATAAGAGGTTGTTAAGTAATGGTAGTAGAATTTGATTATGGAAATAGCAGTAGGAAGCAAGATGTGTTCCACATTTCAGGCCTTAAGTATAGTAAGACAGGAATGAAAGTACAATCACTACTAGATTGGGTGATGATGGAAGCAATTTCATCAAATGAAAGCCATCAGTGAGCACCTGAAGATGAAAGAAAGAAGAAAAGAAGGTTTTCTTAAAAAAAATAGAGAGAGAGAGTAGGCATTGTAGCAGGAACAGAGCAAAGAAAGGAAGGAAAATCTGAGTTATTATAATAGAGAATTGAGTTTAAGTTGTATAGGAATAAGGAAATGTGGATGAATGGGAATGGCAAATATGGTTGTACCTTGATAGCTGAGGATTCATAATAATTAGTTAATTCTGGGGGAAATATAATGTGGTGGGAGTATAATAAGAACTGAGGAGTGATTATTAGCATCTAGGTGTCTCAGTGTGTAGTGTTCTCGGCTGAGAGTCAAAAAGATTCATCTTTCCTGAGTCCACATCTCTCCTGAGACACTTAGCTGTGTGGCCTTGGACAAGTCACTTAACCCCATTTCCCTCCATTTCCTCATCTATAGAATGAACTGGAGAAGGAAATAACAAGCCATGATATCTTTGCCAAAAAACTGTAAATGAGGTCAGGAAGAGTCAGATGTGACTGAAATGGCAACAATAAATTGACAGACTATCAACAGTTGGAGAAAAGATCACTAAAAAGAGAGGTGAATAAATAATTCAAGATCTTCTCTTAATAACCATAATCATGACAGATGGGAATAATATGTACTTTGAGACCTCAGAAATTTGAACACACATCAAACAGGAACAGGAAGAAATGCATGAATATTATCAGAAGGCATGCAGGTATTGACTGGAGAAAGACCTTCGATTTATGAAAGCTGGAAGAACCTGAGAGACTGATGACTGGATCCTATCTATGTCTGACTAATAGAGTTCTTCATTAGAGAAGACCCAGGTAGCTATGGAAGGTGAGGCAGGTTTTTTGTTTGTTTGTTTGTTTGTTTCTTGGAATGAGTGGCAACATCCAGAACTGGAGAAAATCCTGAGACAGTTTTAACAAAGTTTAGAAGTTAGGTATTGGGATTGGCTGTTTAGATTGAGCAACTAGAGAATGTCCAATGATAAGATCAACAATGGAAGTGAGAGAATTGTTATTTGGATGATTAGGATCATATATAGAAGAGAATAGAAGAGGGAAGGGGGAGAGACAATTGAGTCTACTGAAATAAGAATTAATGACATCATGAACTAAACTGCAGGCAGTTGAATTTGAATAAACAATCTAAATATGGGAAATAATGTAGAGATAACTAGAATTTGGTGAGTAATTGTGTGAAGGAAACAAAGGAAAAGGAAAATTCAAGAATATCTAAAAAGCTTTTATTTATTATTATTATTGTTATTTTATTTTAAAAATGAGTATAGATTACATAATTGTGACAAGAGTGGTACTTGAAACAGGGAAATTCAAGATGAGAAACAGTTATTGATTGTTGTTGATACTGTTATTTGGGGGGATAAGATACTGATTTCAGCTTTATACATAAGTCTGAGGTCCCAAATAGTATATCCAGGTGGAAATTTTATGTAGGACATTGGAAATGTGGTTTAACGGCTCAGTTTGAGGTAGGAGATTGAAATTTTGGAATCATCTTCATATAGGTCATAATTGAAACTGTGGGAGTAGAGAGAATTGCCAAAAGATATGTACAAAGACAAGAAAATTATGTTAAAGGCAGATTCCTTGAGATAATGTTTATACTTAGGCATGGCATAAGAAAAGACTGAAAAAAAAAGTCAGAAATATTAACAGAGAACAGAAGAAATCGGTGTAGCAGAAGTCAAAAAACAAACAAACAAAAAAAAAAAAAAAAAAAAAAAACAGAAGACCAATGAAAAGGGAATAGCCATTGTCAAGCATAGAATTAAAATTAAAAATTCTAGCAAAATTGTGGAGTATTATTATTCATGTGTAAGTTTATTGAGCAATGATTACTATCAGTTAGCACATGTATATGAAATGGAAGTAATGTCAAATTAGTCTCATTTCCTGTTTTTTGTTTGTTTTGTTTTGTTTTGACAGTTTCTAGACGGGGTGGTCAGAATAATGTTATACACATAGAAAAATTTCAGCAAAAAATAGATAAAATCCAGCATGATATCTTTGTGAACAAGATAGATACATGTCAGGCTTCTCTCAAATGGATTTAGAAATAATCAAAGTATATACCATATAGTATGGTAATTAACTGAAATTAAGGGAAATAATTGCTGACTTCATTTATTTGAAGAATAAATATATGAGAAATTTGATTAGTGTTGTGTAACCGAAGAGGAAAAGATTGTTAAATAGAGCAGTATAGAGGGATATGGCAGACAAATACTTTTTTGACTCCTGGATCATGACATAGTAGAAAAATCATTTGGAGTTTGAATCAGAAAATCTCATTTCAGTGTGGTACTGCTGCTACTTACTATGAATTTGACCTTGGGTTCCTCATTTAACTTCTCAGTTTCCTTATCCTTTAATTGAGTACAGTAAGACATATCTTGTGTTCATCAAAGAGTTGTAGTGAGGAAAATGTTTTGTAAAACTTTGTTTCATTGATCTTCAGTGTCATCAATATTCAATATGCAAGTAGTTCTTGAGGTTACTGAGGTAGAAAGATGATTTTTGTTTGTTTGTTTGTTTTTCTTCCAGAAGGACATCTGAGGATTTTTGCCAGAGGGAAATGGGGGTCAGTAAAGAGACTCGAATTCTCTGAAAATTGTCAGACATCTATAATCAGTTTATCAATCACATCTGCTCTTGTCTGTCTTACTGACTGACCTATTTTAACACTATGGGGAGTAGTTTGTCTACTAGTTGACAATTTATATCGCTTGGAAATTTGAATTTTTTGAGGACAGATAGGAAGTTTCTCATTAAGACCTTTGCAGTTTAACTTCTTGGTATTCTGTCCTGCCCAAAAAAAGGAAGGACCTTGGAAATCCTCTAATGGAATTCCTTTATTTGATATAGATGGACAAGAAATTCAAAGCCTTTTACCTCAGTAAATAATTGCAAAATTCATCTTTGGGAGGGAATCATTTTCTATCCTCACAAAAAAACACCTTTTCACTCTGTTTAACTATTGTACATATACTGGTGGTGATTAGTTGTCAGTGGTGGGAGTTATGGGGAAGGATCTTTTTCCAAATTTTCTGACATTTGGGTATTATAGTGAACACTTGCCTATCAACTCTCACTCTTGTTCTGCCCCCCTTACTTTTGGAATGATGGGTCTCTTAAATCATAGCTTTTTATGGGATGTTTTATTCATTATTTCTTATAGAAATAAACTTTAGCCTGTGTACATCTATTATTCCATTGCCCTTTGGCTGAACTGTTATTCTGCTTCCATAGAGAAAAGCTATATGAAAAGAGTTTTTATCAAAGTCAACTTTGAAATAAGTTTTTAATTGAGTAGCTCCACATACAGTGATTGGGATAAGGACAGTTATGGTATATTTATAAAATTTATAAATGATATAAATCTGAGAACAAGTAATATACTTCATGATAGAATAAGGATCCAAAATGACCTTGATGCTCTAAAAAATGAAACTACATCAAATCTAATGAAATTTGACAGGAAACAATGGAAAGTTTTATACATATGGTAAAAAAAAAAATTGCCTTGCAAGAACAAGATGAAAGTAGAATAGTTAGTTGATATTTTGTCCAAACACATAAATTCATCTGGATACTTTGAAGAATTTCAAGTTCAATGTGAGCAGAATGGGATGTAGAGACTAAAGCAAACAAATAAATCTAAAATCCTAATAAGATATTGAGTTTATTTATGAGAAACATAATTTCCAGGAAAAGAGAAGTGACAATTGTGCCATCCTTTGTTCTAATCAAATCATATATGGAAAATCATGTTCAGTTTCCAATACCATATTTCAGAAACTGCATTCTAGAGGCAGATAACAAAGACAGGAAAGGATCTCAGTAAGCATCCATTGTAAAGGTCATCTGAAGGAACTGGTCCTGGTTAGTCTCACAAAGGAAGTGATAATTGTGCTAAAGTACTTGGAAGGTTGGCATGGTAGAAATATTTGAGTTTATCTGTTTGGCTGTCTAGGCTAGAACCAGGAGCAAAGGATACAAGTTGAAGAGGACTTTTAGTTTGGTCTAGAAAAATCCTCTTAAAAATTAGTTTTAAATGAGCAGATAATGAATGGGTTTCTTTTCATTGCAGGACTTCAGAAAAAAATAGGATGATCATTTGCCACGAATACTATGGAAGGTTTTCTTTCTCTAGTAATGAGTTGAGCAAGGTGGCTGCTGAGATGTTTCCCAATTGAGAAAATTTACAATTCTGAACAGAATCCAAATCTAGTATAGCACTATTTGTCTTTGAATTCAGTCAACATGAACTCAGGCAACCAAGTGGTGCTCTTAACCCTGAGCATTTCAAATTCCATAAATGGAATTAAATAGGATGTCTTTGGGTTCAAAGGAAAAGCTAATTACTGAAAAGAGTTAAAGTGAGAAAGATGATGATAATTAAGAGAATTATATTGATGGAAATGGTAAAAAGGTTGATAAAACATGACTGACATCAGGCAAATTATGAGTGATAACTTTGTTAGATATTGATTATAACTAGAGAAGCCCCTTACTTAATATCAGAAGACTGATATGAATCCTCTATATCCTTCTATAATTTAATAGAAATAAATCAGCCATTTTGAGTCTCAGCATTACTTCCATAAAATGTTTTTGTTTGTTTGTTCTATATACCTTAGATTTATTGACATTGTAAATGTGATACAGATATAGAGAGACATAATGCAATATTTTTTTCATATATTTTTGAATAATTTAAAATTTAGGCTTTTCTTAATAGTTAAAAAGTTTTCTTACCATCTAAATAGGAAGACACTTGAAGATAAGAATCATAATTTATATTTATTTATATCTCTACTTATCTATATTTTTTTTCTCACCATCTAAATAGGAAGACACTTGAAGACAGGAGTCATGATTTATATTTATTTATATCTCTACTCATCTGTACTTATGAGTATAATGTCTTTAATGTAGAAGATATTTGATAAAATTAATATGTAATAATTGTTTGCAATTGTTTTCCATATGACAGATCACTGAAGAATGTACAGTTTTCTTTATTTATATTTCACAGTTTTTTTGGTTTTTTGTTTTTTGTTTTATTTTTTTCCGGAGTCAATTAATTTAGTGTAAAATGTGTTTCTAGGTTTTTACTATTTTTAGAAGTTTTTTCCCCCCACTATAAGATAATATAGCTGATTTTTTTCATTGCAAGATAATAAGAGACTAGCTTTTTCCATATTTCACAATATTCCTGGTGTTTTCCAGTACTCCTTAGCTAGTCAAAAATGATTAATAAATCATAGGCACTTATAATGTGTCAAGCATTATGTAGGTATTGAGGATACAAAAAAGTAGAAATAGTCCTTGCCTTCAGGGAGCTCACATTTTTTATGAAAAAATGAACTTAACTAATACCAAAACAATTAGCATTCTCATATAAGTAGAGTAGAAAAAGCTGATTGCACATGAAATTGTAGATATCTATCATGCATAACTTACTTTTAAAAATGTATGTAATATTCATTCTGTAGTTTTCAAAACTGTCCTACACATCTGCACTTCTTTTTGGGTTATTTTCTATTCTGATATTCATAGAAACTTAGTAGTAGAATTAAGACTAGTCCTCAGTACTCCTGTTTTCTCAGCTTTTTATTATGTATTTTACCTCAGACTAAAAATGTGAGTTTATACCTTGGTTGAAGGCAAAAATTGGAGTTGTATTTTAGGACACACAGACCCACATTGTTTTGCGAAAAGAACACCTCAGGGCCAATATTGCTTTTATCCTTTGCATTTTTTATACTAATGGTAGAATTTCTATATTGTTCTGATTATAACAGGTAGTTCCCCTTTGCATTTCTCTCTCTTTTTTTAATGTATTCCCAATTCTTTTTCATCTTCAGCTACTCTGTTTACCAAACATATGGACTCCAATTTCAGTCTCTTTGAACTAGATTAAGGAAATAAAGCAATATACTAGTGCTAGTACCTGGGCATCCACCATACCTCTTCTTTAGTGAAGCTTTTCTATTTCTATCTTCAGAAACTTAAATGAATCCTAAATTGTACCAGATAAGAAGGAAATATTTAAATCTGGTAATGAATGATTGACCTTTGTTCTGAAATTCAGGGATATATTTTTTAGTCAGGCACTTTCCTCTGTTCCAATGAGTTTGGATGATGACATCAAGAATTTGCTGTTTCCATTAATAAAATAATAATTTAGAGTATGTGATATGAAGTGTGTTCTTGCAACACTGATTGATTCAGCGGTATTTCAGGATTATGGTTTCCAGAGTAACCAAGACAGTCTGTATAATTTAGAATCCCTCCATGAAAGTTCATGATTAGCTATTGGAAGTCTACTTCCATTGTATTTAAAAAAATTAGTTATGAGACAAAAGGGAAATGGCTATAGAGAATTTGAAATGAGCAAAGGCTTTACATAATAGCATAAAAGTCTCCTAAAATGTTCTCACTTTGTTTATTTGGACAATTTAAGAAGTAATCTGTACTTTTTAAAAAGATATGCATTTTAAATATAAAAATTATTTCTTCATTTTATTCTATATTATCTTTATCCTCATAGATCATGTATAATTATTCATTTGCTCACTTAATCAAAATTGAATATTTAGCATGTATATATGCTAAGAGTGCTTTGGGCATAATTATAAAGTAGGAAAAAGTTTTGGGAAACCTCCTGAAACCCATAGAAACTTTTTTTTGTTAAATTCTCCCTCTAGACCTCTCCAATGAAGGCCTCTTCTCTCTAGTCTCACTTCCTTAATGGTCTAATTTGCTCCCATCATTCAAATGTCACTTTAATGCAAATGGACTTCCACATATATAATTCCATCCACAATCTTATTCACATTTTTATACTGAGGGATTATGAAATATTTATATGAAATACAAGAATAATTGCACCACATGAAAAGGATGGTAAATGAGGCTAGTCTGATTAAAAAGAAGGGTATATATTGTGGGAGTTGTGAGAATAAGGCTTGAAAAATAAGATGGGACTATATTATTAAGAAACCTGAAAGTCATGGAGAACAGTTTAAATTTGACACAATAGGCAACAGACAGCTATTAAAGGTTCTTGAGCAGAATAACAGTTGAGGGAATAAATTAAAGCATTTAGTAGAAATCAATCAGTGTTTATCAAGGACTTTATATGTTATAAGCACTATTTTGGCACTTAGAATGGAGAAATATGAAAGGAAATGTGAATCGAAAAGAAATGGTAAAAGAAGAAATAATTGAATTGAATAGTACATCAGATAACAAAGATAAAAGGCAAGAAAAAATAGAGATATTTTCATAATTTCAAGTCTGCAGGACAGGTAAATAAATGACCTCAGATTAAAATGGAATGGTATCTGCAGGATAAAATATGGTTACAGTGTGAATTATTTCACTTTTGGGGAAGTTGAATTCTTATTGGCAGAAATAATTAAGTGCAGATAATGACAAGCTTAGCTGGAACACTCAAATCATACTAACTGGACAAAAGAATAGAAGATTCACCCTCTATTTCCATGTACATGGTCATTTGATCTATCTCTTTATCAGGGAACCTTGATAAGTTTTGCTAGTTCAAGGTCTTTGGAAAAAATGTTGAATATAGTTTTTTATTAGGTTGTGGACTAATCATTGGCAAGTGAATGTTTGATCTTCCGATTATATCTTCTCCATGATCCTTGCTTAGAATCATATAACATTAATGGACTTTAGTGATCATCTGGTCCAATCATTCATATTGTAGATGATGAAATTAAATTCCAAAGGGATAAAGAACTGCTCAAAGTCAGTTCAATTCAACAAATATCTATTATATATCTATTATAAGCATGGCATTGTTTTCAGTGCAAGGGATATAATTGTAAAATTAAATATTATCTGTAAATTTTATAAAAATATAAACTACTACTAATTAAAGTAAAAATAGCTATAAGAAATATGGGGGGGGGAGTTATTTATGTGTAGGAGAGTAGAAGACTTCACTAGAAGGTGAAACCTCATTTGTGTCTTGGAGAAAGGAAAAGACTTCCAGAGAAATAGATTGTGAGGGATTAAAATTGAAGGTTGCTTCAGGCACTGTCAAGAATATAGAAAAGTTCTGGGTATAACAGAAAATAGGATAAGAAAGGAAGAACAATAAGTAGGACAATTTGACTAGACCACAGGTAACATGAAGAGAAATAGAACACAAAAGTTTAAAAAAGATTTGGCTGGAACTATATTGGATCAATGTAAGGAGACACTTATAAAATTGAATGCCAATATAAAGAATTTACAAGTTACTCAATTACCAATGACGAAGTTTTGAAGATTTTTGAACCAAATAATGTTAGCATCAGAGTAGTGTATTAATGACTAGGAAAGTGATATTAAAAGTGAATCAAAGCCAAAAACAAGAGGAAGGAAGAGCCATTCAAAAAGTAGTGATCCTGGTGAGGTGGGAAGTGGGTTGAGGGAGGGGAAGATGATTTAGAACCTAATCTAGTTTGTATTCTGTATAAAGGGAGGATTATGGGAGAAATATAATTTGATTAAGTTGAAGTGATGTCAAAGCTATATATTACAGAGATAAGAACACAAAATATGATGTAGAACCCTTAATTTCAATGAAAAATATCTTCAGAACCACATAGAACATGGCAACCATTTAGACAAAATTATGTTAGAGCTCTATCCCATTGAAAGTTCAGGAAAATTAAAATCCATAAGGAAAAAACTAGATATAATACTAAAATATAAAATGAAACCATTTCCATTGGAAATGAAGCATTTTATACCTTGGGGGGAAAAATATAAGGCTTGACTAGGTCAACTGCATATAAAAGGTCATCAATACACTGATTTTACTTCCAAGCAGAGACAATACATATGGATACAAATATATTCTATTTATCTATCTATCCTCTACCTAAAAATCTACATAAAACCCAAAAATAATCTGGGAAGAGTACTGGAGCAGTCATCCATGATAAATAAGGCAAAGTCAATAATGAATGAAATCCACCTATGAACCACAAAATACTGTCAAAAGAGGTTAAGAGTTTGGATGTCTTTTATTTCCTGCATGGCCATGATAAAACTTTTAGCCAAGCCAAGCCACATCTTTTATCCAAGTCTAAAAGAGTCAGAAAGAAGAGACTTCTTCCAATTTTGAACTAAGTATTATTGCTTTCGCAAGAATATCATAGCTGCTCCCTGAAGAATAAGCCCCAGGAATGCAACTGTCCAAACTTCTAGAATAAATATCCATGCCCTAATAGGAACTTATTATAAAAATTGAATCCCAATAAGAAGTCAGCATATCAGTCTAGTGTGCTTGACCCAGCCTACTAGCCAGGAAAAAGCCTATATAAGCATTAGTGCAATTTATATATCAAAGCTGCAATATTCCCTAATGAATTTAGTGAAGATCTTTTGAGAAAGGTCTGTTATTCGGTTATTCTGGAATTATAAGTTGTTATGGTCAACAGGTATCTGTTTCTATTACATTAAGTTTGCATTTACTTTTCCCCATAGTTTGTGTATTTGTCAGAATGTGAACCTCAGATTTTAGGGGGAAATCTAATTATTGCAAGGATTGTAATATTATTAATTAATCACTAATTACATTACTCAAATGTTCCACATCTCAGTAAGGTCCTCTTTCTCTTTCCCTCCAAACTGAATTGCATATCTGTATGGGTATCAGATAACTGCCTCCATTTTCCCAACTAGAAGTTATACTTCTTAATAATAGGTAGAAAGTGGCCCATTTATTTTCTCACAGAGAACTTAAACTTACTTGTTAAATTGAATTAAATGGGAGAACCATGACATAGTGGAAAGAACCCTGAATCAGGTATCAGATAAACTTCGTTAAAATGTTATTTTTGATACTCATTTCCTGTGTGATTCTAAGCAAGCCACATCTTCCTCCTGAATCTTAGTTTCTTTAACTTATTGCAGTGGATAAACTAGATGGTCTCTGTGGTTCCTTCAGCTCTAAATCTCAGGATATGTGGGTTACAGATGGCTAGAGAGGAAGGTGTGGAGTTTTCCTTATAGCTTGTCCTTAAAGAAGTGGGCAGCTTTCCTTTGTGTTATGAAAGCAGTTCTTTCTTTCAGTGTTTAGCATAGGAAAAGAGGTGCATAGGGGTCAATCTCAAGAATAATATTATAATATTTGCTTTACTGTTTACAACGTGAAATTATGGATATCAAGGGGAAAAATGAAGCTAAAAGTGTGAGTTGTCATTTTTAAGCTGTTGTCATTTGTTCTCAAAAAGGCTCATGACATCAGGTAAAAGATGCCATGCCATTCAAGTGAGTTGGGATTTGAGTGAGGGAGGCTGTGCAAAGTCACCTGGCTCACTTTCCCCTCCAGAGACATCTGGATGCAGTGACAATATATAGATCAAGATGATTGTAGATGACCCTGGATGCAATGGGAGACCTTGGCCTTTTTTAAGCTAAAGTCTTCAATAGATCTCAGTCTGATTGAGGCTGCACCCATTCAGTGATCAAAGAACTAGGTAGCAATTGAGGGAAAAAAAATCTCTTTCAAAAAAACAAAAAACAAAAAACTCAAAATAAATAAATCAATTAACAAATGAATCTAATGTGGAATTATGGGTATCAAGGGGGGGAAATGCAAATGAAGCTAAAATCATGAGTTGTCACTTTTAGTACCATTTTAGGCACTGCACACACAGTGCATGTTTTATGTCTTTTAAAGAAAATAGGCCATTAAGTGTGCTATGCTAAGAGGAATTTTTATTTCACCTATAAATACAAATGAATCTTTTAAACTTCAGGTTCCCAAACACAGACAGTCGATCAAGGCTGTTGTACAGAAATTAACTTAGCCATCGGTAACCTTATAGTTATTTTAATAATAATGAATAGAAATATATGTTGACAACAAGCATATTGCTTAAAGTAAAAAAAAAAAAATCTTTAAAAAGGGAGCTTTTGCACAGAATCTGATTTACTTTACTTTTTATTTGTTTTTGTTTTGTTACATTTTTATCATTTAATTAATGTGAAAGAAGAATTTTAATCTTTACCTTTAAAGCAATATTGGAGGAGTGGTGGAGATTTTCCCTTTACCACCAAATTGAATGCATCAACTACAAGTACTTGTCTGTGGATCAATAGAAAAATTAATAAGCAATCCTGGCAAAGACAGTGTTTGATTTTGTTCGTTTATATGTGTGTTCATGAATTTTCTTGGGAGTTTGTAGTGATGTTTGTAGGACAGGAGGGATTCAAATTCATTTTACATTTAGAGCTTATTCTTCTCTGAACAACTTTTTTTTTTAAGTATTCCTTTTTGTCTATCTGAAAAAAGAACACATTTACTAAAAAATGTATATTGTAGAAATAAATTATTAGTGCTCAAGAAAATTCGTTAAAACTAAATGCTTTAGAAGAGTTTCCTAACTGCATTATTGAATTAATTTCCACATTGAGAATTCCTATGCTGATGAAATAACAAATTTTTGACAAAAAAAGAAAGGAAGAATAAGAGATCTTGGGACTTTTCACAAAACAACACAGCTATAGATCGTTACAGGACAGAACCAACAAACAACTGGCCCCTGGTGGATGCAAATAAGGAATTTAGGAGCCCTGGCTTTTTCTACTTCAAAACCTGCCATTTCCCTAATGGTGTGAATTGGAGGGAATAACTTCATCTCCCTCAGCTTCCTGAGTTTCCTCATTTGTAAAATAATAGAGTTGGACTAGATGATTATTATTTAAAGGAAGCAGTATTGTGCTGTATTGACTCTAGACTTGCAAGCTAGGAAATTCTGGATTTAACTGGGCCTCAATTTCCTCAACCTCAAATGAAGGTTTTAGACTTGATGGATTGTAAAATTGGTTTCATTTAGAAATTTTACTATTTTGTGACCTCAGAGATACATTCTAGCTCTCCCATTCTATAACTAGATAATTTAGAAATTTCAAGGCACAAATTATAACAATAGACTCTGAAAGCAGATGATCCAGGAACATTATTTTAGAAATTTTTGTCAAAAATCATTTAAAATTTTTTTCAATCCTACATGAAGAGATGATTTCTATTGATAAGGTCATCTTTAAATTTCAAAAAATACATATATAATGCTATCATTAGGTATACTTATGTGCAAAAAAAGTTATATTACCATAGAATTTTATGCTTTTTTTAAAAAAAAGCCTTTATATGTTTTCTTCTTCAGGGCCATATCAAATATCTTCTGGCCAAGAGCAAAGCCCATTTCATTATCACAGTTTTACTGAAAGGCATCAGAAAAGACTAAAATGTACTAAATAAAATAATGGTTTGCTGTTGAATATTTAACAACTAGATCTCTAGAAGGGAGATTTACAAATAATACACTTTTAGATTTAATCTCTTATCAATGACATTTTCTTTATTACTTTCTGAAGTTTAGAAGTCAACAAAACAAAACAAAAATCAATCCATGATTTGTCATATTTACTGATTTCCAAGGTATAAATGCTCATTTTGAAAATGTAGCAATTAACTTTTTTGTGTAAGTTCAAGATAGCTCCAGCCTATCCTTGATAGGTGAATTGATTCAGATTACAAAACAAGTTATTGTCAAAGTCTGAATTAGCATTCAATTCTACTGATGCTAGGGTCTGTGATTTTCAAATTATCTCTACCAAGCTTTTTCTGTGTAGCACCTGAATCATATACAAAATCACCTTCAGACAACAGGAACTCAAATTCATAAGAAATCTGTGGTATTTGGGGATTTGAGGATCTAAGCTGAGATTTGTTAGTCACTGTCATGACATAGAACTTTCTTCAGATCAAAGGAAATTAATTCCATGTAGTAGAATGATATGCCAAAGAAAAATAGTATTTCCTTTTCTGAGATAATATTTACTTAATGAGAGTCAGCATTATGTAGTAGAGAGCAGGCCTTGGAATTAGGTGGTCCTGGGTTTAAGTCTAGCCTCTGATATTTAGAAAGAAATCATCTAATGTTTCATGTCCCAGGCAATCTTCTACCACTATAAAATTTTAACTGTTTCATATCACTACACCACTTTTATTCATCCCTTTCTCTCTTCAGAAGTTTACCACCCCATATTCTCTCCTCTTATTATGAAATTTTAATATGCACGCAATATTCACTTTCATTTCCATTCAAGCAAGCTAAATTTCTAGGTTCTCAGTCTACTAAGTTCTTAAGACTTATTCCAAATTCAACCTCAACTGAGGTAATGATGCTCATATCCTTTGTCCTAAACCACAAGCATTTTACTTTCATATTCATGCAGTTTTAAAATCATTCAATCTGTTCTTTTTACTTATGATATTTTACTATTTTTCAACCTTACCAAATACTTCTACACCTCAGTTCTCCCCCAGGCCATCACCTCATACATGATCTACAATTTCCCTCCTTCTCTATAGCTACCCCCTTGGTGAACCACATTCAAACCACTAGATCCTTTACATGTTGCCCATTATGCCTTTCCCAGATCCAACTCTGGATTTACTCTTACTATTCAATTTTTCACTGCTGTTTAACTGTTGCTAAATGGAGATGGAAAAATTTATAAAACCATTTTGTGTAATCCTACTCTAAAGTTATAAAATTTCAAATTGGACCCTTCTGAAGCAAGACAGTCTTTTTACATCTTCCTTTTTCATTCACTATCCTACTCACCATAAGGTCTATTAATTTTCCCCCTTCCTCAAGTGTTCTTGGAAACCTATTCCTCAACCCTTTTAGCTGAAGATTTCATATCATAATTAACTGAGGAGGTTGATGTCATTTGCCAAAGGAGCTCTCTTCTTCCCTCCTCTACATCTCATTTCACTCAGATGTGTTCCCTGACTATTCCCTCCTTCGCCCTTGTCACACTGAAGTGATATTTCTAGAATTACACAGAATTTCATGTAAAAAAATATCTCTAGAGTTTCCAAATCTACTTTCCATCCTCCTTGAAAATACATACAAGAAAACCCCAAACAAAGTACTTTTCTCATTGACATTTTGACAGAAGTAGCTGGAGTTTTTTTGAACTATAAAGACATGGTGTCAGCACACTGGCACTAATTTGAGAAGATCTGAAAATAAAGTAACAGGATTCATGGAATTTAGAGTTCCCACAGCAAATAGGCTAGACTATGTTTCTTGTTGTGTGCTTTTCCTTTTTCCAATTATGTTTTTGTTGTTATTGAGATAAATCTCCCCTTAACCTATTAAGTATTTAATTTTGCCCCAAACTTCAATTTTTCACCCTACATTTCTCTTTTCCTTCTCCCCTCATTATCCCTGTTTCTATTGTGATACTTCATTTCTTCAAAAGATTCAACATTTTACTAGTGCAAATCCCTCCACATTGATAGAAGATCTTCTACAAAATTTAATCTTACTCCTAGCCTATAATTTTTTTTAATGAGTGGATACATAACTATATTCTCAATTTTCATGATCTAGGTGACAGTAAGTTTTATGATCTATCTCCACAGTGAGAAGTTTCCCACTTGGCTGTTGTGATATGAAAGGTATCAAAACAGCCATCTGCCTCTAAAGTTTCCTTTTTCATTGACTGGCCATGATTGTACTCTTTTTTTCTTCTAAAGCTTGAGAATTTAGGTCTTTGAATTAGACAAGCAAGATGAGGGTACTATCGCCAGTCAAATGGTGTGGTTAAAATACATGTATGTTGCCTAGCAGGAGAGAGAAAGTTCTTGAGAAATTTCCTTACCTTCACACAGAAAGGAAAAAAAAAATCCTTATGTGATCAGTTTTCTGGTGATGAGCTCCTCTGAACTTAGACTGGTTTTCAGAAAATAGACATAAGATCTGTGATGTTCTGAACCTGGATCCTCAGCATTTGGACTCTGCTGGTCTTGTATTTGAAAATCTGGGGTCACCTCCACCCAACTATGATATATCAAAGTAAGAGTACTTATATATCTCAAAAGAAGCTTAATTATGAATAATGGCAAGTTTTTGTTGTTGTCTTAATGAGGAAGAGATGATTTAAAATAAATATTATTAATGCTATTTCCCTTAGAAAATTCAAAGACCTTTTCAAATATCTTATATATTCCTTTAAAAAATTTATAGTTTTCAATACACTTTGAATTCCTCCCTCCCACCCTCACCACCACACATTTTATGCCTGTAATAATCTTATGGTGAAGCTGGGGAAGCATTGCTCTTCTTATCTTGAAGGGAAAGGATCTAAGCCTTAAAGAGACTGAATAATTTGTCCAAATTGTACAGAAAAGTGGAAGAGTTCAGATATTTTGCTTCTAGATCATTGCTATTTCTATATTCTTAGTGACAAATGTCAATCAGTCAATAAGCATTTGTTAAGTTTCTACCCTATGCCAGGGAATGTACTAAAACTCTAGGGTATAAATACAAAAATGAAATTCTATGCCTTCAAGCACCTTATAATTAAAGGGAAGAAAACAATACACGAAAAGTGTCATGGTGGAAAAGTCAGAGAAATCCCAAAGTACTGTAGCCAGGTGAGAAATGAGAAATTCTGAGCTGAGTTTAATGGAACATTTTGGAGTTCACAGCTTCCCTTTCTAACCAGAGTAGGATGATGAGGTAAAGTAAAAATACTGTTAGGATATTGTAGGATGATGACATTTTCCCAATAATGAGCTTCCTGGGGCATTCATCTATAATAATGCTCAATGGAATATTACCCCTTTCACTTAATTAATAGGAGATGTTTCTGTAACTTTTTTAATGAGTAGATATACATAACTATATTTTCAATTTCCATTATCTAGGTGCTGGTAAGTTTTATGATCTATCTCACACAGAAGTGAATGATTTCCCACTTGGCTATTATGCTATGAAAGGCACCAATATAGCCATCTGCCTTCGAATATCTTTTCTGATTGACTAGCCATAGTTGTGCTTTTTTTTTCTTCTGTAGCTGAGAATTCCCATTTTATTTTTAGGACTTCAGGTTAGGCAAACAAGATTAAGATATCCTCTCCAGACAAATGTTTTGGTTAAAATACATGTATGTTGCCTAACAACAGAGAGAGAGAGACAGAGAGACAGAGAGACAGAGAGAGAGAGAGAGAGAGAGAGAGAGAGAGAGAGAGAGAGAGAGACAGAGAGAGAGAGACAGAGAGAGAGACAGAGAGACAGAGAGACAGAGAGACAGAGAAACAGAGTTAGTTCTTGGAATATCTCCTGACCTTCACATAGAAAATATTACCATTATTAATAATTATAATAGGTAGTAGTGGTGGTGATAATAACAGGTATTATTGTTATCCTTATCTAATAGGGAGTTATCACCTTAAAGACTGACCCCAGGGGAATCAAAAAAATTAATAAGCAGAAAAATGAAAGTTAGAAATATGACAATCAGAAACCCTGGAAAACAGCTTGTCCTTAATGACATTGAACTATGGAAAGAGACCTTTCTGAAATTAGCCACTAATATTTTGGAGAATGAACAGGAGAGGATACCCATCAAAAAGTTTACTTTCCTCTCCCCCATTTATGACTAATAAATAAATTTAAAATATTTTTAAAGAATCTTGGAGGAGATGGGAACCTAAAATAATCATTAAATCTCTATTCAATTCATTAGTGATGATCCTATTTTCAGCACATCAGAAGGAGTGGCCTGGGACAAAGAAAAGAAAAAAAGAAAAAAAAGAAAGCATTTGTAAACATTTACTTCTCAATGACCTCTGTTCTTGTATCCTGGTCACCACTGATTTGTAGTTTCTGTCTCATTAGTAAGGACCTGCCTGTATTTTATTTTGTAGAATGCCTCATAATATTTTTCAAACATTTGTGTTTTGTAAAAACCCAAAATATACTTTGCCAAGCTGATTTTAACACATTTCAAGTAACAAGCATTTTGTCCTTATGCTTCTCATTAATTTTACTTCAAATAGTCCAAATGCTTGTTTTCAAGCATTACCAGATAAGAAAAAGGCATTATAATCATATTTTTTAAATTGTCCACTTTTTTCTCCCACAGAATATAATTAATTTAATCCTTACTGTTTAATGTAGGTTTGAAGATTGTGTTGAAATTGCTGAACAAAATCATAGATCCAGAGATGGCATGTAAAACAGAGAAGCAGAAATGGAGTACCAAAGAAAGGAATGGCTTGTCCAGTATCACATAATTAGTGTGAAATAAAATATTGGATTTGAAGGTTTCTGGTTTCTAGCTCTGCGTGTTTGACACTGCCTTATAATGGTTACCAATCTCATAAAGAGCAATGGATTCTCTCAGTCATGAGCAGAGAAAAGTCACTATTCAAGAATGAAAAATTGAAACTATAGTAAAAGTGGAATTACCAAAATTCCAAAATTTCTATCGAAAAGGATTTTATGTATTTAGGGTATTTGTTGCCCTCTGCTTTTAAGAGAAAGGAATAATCAATAGGAAAACTATGCAAAAGGAAAGAGTGAGTTTGACAATATAGAATGTAAGCTTCTTGAGGGTAAGCACCATCTTAAGGGTAAACACTTTTGTATTTGTTGCTTTGGTACTAGAACATGTCTGCCACATATATCAGGGCTCAAATGATCTTTTTAAAATTAATTTAAAAGGAAGCATCAGGGAATAGTGTATTTTAGTAAATACAGATGCAGACCAATCTCTGAGTCTCAGCTTTTTCAAATTTAACTTCAGGCATAAAATAAGGAAGACTCATGTTAGAAGAGCATTAAATTTACCCATCTAATGAAAATTACCTTTGTCTCCCCTCTGTCTCTGGTCCTGGAAAGTGTATATTTATTGTAGTGATCTCATCTGCATAAGGAACCCAGTCACAAAACTGGGGCTCGTTTGGTAGAGGACTATCTTAGAAGGGTTAAAAAGTAAACAAAGATAATATTTGAAAAATTTTCCAAAAGGATTAAAATAGAACTATATTTGAGTATACCCTCAACAAAAATGTATTGGATTCTCAATTAAACATAATCTGATTTTATTTCATTATTGACATATTTATTTATTTGTTTTGTTATTTTCTTCAACTTGACCTACTTCATGATTTCCACAGATACATATGTCAGTGTTGCCATGGAACTAACATGAATTTTGTTTTAGACAACAATGGTTTTGTTCTCAGACAACTTCTTATAAATATGGATCATTTATATGTAACGAGCTGTCGTCTCCAGAAGCTGCTGGATCGCTCTCTGGGAAGAGATCTGCTGTGTCTTCTACTCAAATCTCTCCAACAGATTCTTCTTCCTGTAATGAACCGTTGTCTCCAGGCAGTTGCTGTTAACTCTTGTCCAAAGAAGTGACTTCCCTTCCTGCAGAGAGCCCCGTCAAGCCTGATGCAATTCAGAGTCCTTCTCTTGAATCCTGGCTCTGAATCTCCTCCAGCTCTTATCCTTCTCCAGGCCGATCTGCCCTTTGCGCCCAATGCTGTCTCTTTTTATCCTCCCAGAGAATGGGCGTGGGATAATGCAAGGGCTTCTGGGAAGAACCACCCCAGCCAATGAGCTTGCCCCCTCTATCAAGTCAACCTGAGTTCTCACCTTGTAATTGTCCAGAAAACCTGAATTCTCACCTTGTCACTGTCCAGACAACCTCAGTTCTCACTTAGTAATCCTAACATCTCCCCTTTTCTTTTGATTTAGAACATAGGACAGTCATGACCTTGAAACATAAATCCATCAATATGGGAAGTATTACAGATAATTACATAAATGACCTTGAAACATAAATCCATCAATATGGGAAGTATTACAGATAATTACATAAATTACATAAGCATATAGTAACATAGTAACATAACGCATGCTAGAAGTATATAACATAATCAAATAATCATAAATTGAAAATTTATAAATGTCCATAAGTCCATTGTCCATTAGTCTCATCTTGTGTGAGGAAGTCCAATGATTCCTGCTGATTTTAAAGTTCTTTAACAGTCTTTTTATTATCCATGCTCTTTCGGTGTAAGATGTTTCTTAGATCTTCTCCTTTATTTTGAGGTCTTTCTCTTTTTCTGTCTCTCTCTGGTGGACAAGGCGAATATGACTCGTTGGCACCCATCTGATTCCTTCTCCTGCTGAAGAAATACAAGCAAACCCTCTCCCCCAGGCAGTTAACCTATCTGGTCCCTTCCATTCACCACTTTCTGGATCTCTCCACATCACCTGGCGATTATCTAAGGACAGTGGAGATGCTCTCACTGGACACTGCCCTTCTGGTGGGTTATAAAACCTGTCTGCTGGAGCCAGTGCATCTTTGTCAAAAATTAGAAAATTAATGGTATAGAGAACTAAATTTAGAAGTTCCCTAGGGCTACCTGTGGTTCCCCCTTTCTTTTGTTTTTGGAGGAGTGTCTTAATATCTCTGTTTCTTCTCTCTACTATTGCCTGCCCTTGAGGATTAAAGGGTATGCCCGTGGTATGTAAAATCTTATACTGTGCACAAAAGTGTGTAAAATGTTTGGACGTATATGCAGGTCCATTGTCTGTTTTTATTGCTTGTGGCACACCCATAATTGCAAAAGCTTGTATAAGGAATTCAGTGACCACTCGGGCTGTCTCTTTTGCTGCTGGCATTGCAAATGTGAATCCTGAAAAGGTGTCTACCACAACATGAATAAAAGATAGACGACCAAAAGATTTATAATGGGTCACATCCATTTGCCAGATTTCATTGGGTCTCAAACCACGAGGATTCTTCCCTGGAGGGAGTGTAGGAGCATGGAAAGGAAGACAAGCTGTACAGCTTTTTACTATGCTCCTAGCTTCCTCTCTTGTGATTCCAAATTGTAAACGTAAAGCTCGAGCAGCCTGATGATATTTAGAATGAGATTCTTGTGCTTCCTGAAATAAAGGACTACTGGCTAACATGGTTAGAAGGCTATCTGCCTTTGAATTTCCATCAAAAATGGGACCTGGAAGTCCACTATGTGAGTGGACATGCAAGATATAAATCTTGCCTGGATGTTTTCTCACTTGCTCTTGAAGTTCCTTAAAGAGCTGATAAATATTGGAGGCTGCAAATTTTATTTGGGCTGTGGCAATTCTTTGTACTACACCTACTGAATAGGCTGAATCAGTAATTATATTTACGTCTCCTGGGTAATAAGTGAGAGCTAGCATGATAGCAAATAATTCATTCTGTTGAGTGGATTGAAAAGGAGTCCTGATTACTCTCTTTATGGTTAAATCATGAGAGTATATGGCACAAATATTTTCTTTGGAGGCATCTGTAAAGATTGTTGGTCCTTTAAGAGGAACCTTAGAAACCTTTTCTTCAAAAATCCATCGCCAATTATGTAGTAGCCGGGTAATCTTTAATGGAGATCCATGTGCAAAATTTGGAGCGGTGGCCAATAAAATTTGCCATTCTGGGATGGTCTCACAGCATACATTAATCTGTGCGTTAGTATAGAATGTGTATATTTTTTCAGGACTTATCCCAGATAATTGTGTTACTCTCTTAATAGCCTTTAATAAAATCCTAGCCACAAGCACTGGGTAAGGTGTAAGGCTTTGTTCTGGTTGTGCTGGGAGGTTCACCCACTCAATCACTCTGTCTCCTTGATGAAGGACTGCTGTGGGTGCCTCTTTTGTAGCAAAAACTGATATTTCCAAGGGTTTTTGAGTGACTCTTTCAACCACATTGGATAAAGCCAGTTCAACTTCTCTCAAAGCCTTTTGTGCTTCTTTTGTAAGCTGGCGTGGTGAATTTAAAGCACTGTCTCCCCTTAAAATGTCATATAGAGGTTGTAGTTGATTGGTAGTTAAGCCTAACACTGGACGCATCCATTGGATATCTCCTATTAATTTTTGAAAGTCATTTAAGGTGTTCAACTTCTCTGTTCTTAAAGAAAGCTTTTGTACTGTGAGTGTCTTAGGATATATTTCATATCCTAAATATTGAAAAGGAGCATGTCTTTGAATTTTTTCTGTAGCTACATGCAGTTTGTAGTACTTTAATGTTTCCATGGTCCTTTGTAGACATGCTTCTAACATTTGTTCCTCAGGTGCACATCCCAAAATATCATCCATATAATGTAACAATATTACTTTTGGAAAGGCTTTTCTTACTGGAGCAAGAGCAGCTGCAACATACATTTGGCACATAGTAGGGCTGTTTTTCATTCCCTGTGGCAAAACTGTCCATTCATATCTTTTATAAGGCTCGGCCAAATTAACACTAGGCACTGAAAAAGCAAATCTTTTCATATCCTCCTTATCTAGAGGAATAGAATAGAAACAATCCTTAATGTCTATCACCCATAGAGGCCATTCTCTTGGCAACTGAGTAGGAGATGGAAGTCCAGGCTGAAGAGTTCCCATAGTTTCCATCTGTTCATTTACTCTTCTTAGATCAGTTAACATCCTCCATTTTCCAGATTTCTTTTTCACCACAAATACTGGGGAATTCCAAGGACTTAGAGAAGGCCGCAAGTGTCCTTGGTCAAGTTGTTCTTGCACTATGTCTAATAAGGCCTGAATTTTATCACTTCTTAAGGGCCACTGTTCTACCCACACTGGTGAATCAGTCTTCCACTGAATAGGAACTGGTGAAAGTGCAGGTAGGCCTTCAACAGCAGCCCTGCCTAAAAAGCCGAAGTGCTTATTTGTAATCCTATCTGCTGTAAAATGTCTCTTCCCCACAGATTGATGGGGATTTTTTCAACCACAAAAGGAGTAAAAGCTCCTGTTTCTCCTTCAAATACCCATCTCAAAGGCCTAGCACTAACTTCTGCTGCTATTGATCCTCCCACCCCAGACATATAGGTGTCTGCTTTAATCTTTGGCCAGTGACCGGGCCAATTGGCACCTCTAATAACTGTACGATCTGCACCCGTGTCTACCAATCCTTCAAATGGTATTCCGTTTATATAAATAGTAAGCATAGGTCGGTCAGCTGTCACAGCTGCTGTCCAATATATTCCTGGATTTTGTTCATTGGAGTCAAAATCTAGGCGACTATCACTAGGTTGCTTATTAGGGGTCCGTAACAATAAGCCTGATGCTACTACTTCTCCTGGTTGATAAATCACACGTTGTCTGCCTGTGTTAGTGACTGGGATATTAGATACACGTTCTCCAGTCTCCCACATCAGTGTATGGATGGACACTGTTTTGTAGGCACTCTCAGAAGGTGAAATGGTCAAGCCTACTGTGCCTGGAGGCAAAGGATCCATAGGCTCAACAGGAACAGATTTCACTTCTCCAGGGAGTATCTCGGTAGTCTCTACTGCACACAACTCTATTTTTCCTAATTTCAATCCCTTTCTTCCATCTGATTGCCTTTTGGCTGATTGATCGTGTCTTAAAATTCTCTGGATGTAACCTCGGCTGCCATCATGCCCCACTTGGGGGGCTGAAGCTGGGCCCCACCTGTCATTTCCCTGTGTCAATCTACATTCGGAGGCCCAGTGGAGGCCCTTGTGACATTTTGGACATGGAGTTTTAGGTCTTCTCTCACCCTGTCTTCTCACTGTATCTCCATATCTACACTGAGCTCTTAGATGCCCAATTTTTCCACATTGAAAACATCGCCGAGTTTCTCTAGAAGGCCCTTGCCATGAGGGACCCTGTCTTTCCACATTCATCATTGTCCGGGTGTAAAAAGTATTTGTTCCCACTGTAGCACAGCGTCTTATGATCTCCTCTAAAGGAGCATCTTTGTCTAATCCCCATATAATTCTTTTGCAAATCTCATTGGCATTTTCCTTAGCCAGATGTCTGGTCATTATTTCTGTAGCTGCATTTTCTCCAATAGTTCTTTTGACAGCAGTTTGCAAACGTCCCACAAAATCTGCAAAAGGTTCATTGGGACCTTGCTGTATTTTAGTGAAAGCCTCTCCACGATCTTTCTGTCCAGGAAGGACACCCCAAGCTTTTATTGCAGCCTTAGCAATTTGTTCATATATTGTCATGGTATAATTAATCTGTTCCGAATTCTCTCCATACTGACCTTCACCAGCTAAGTGCTCAAAAGTGAATTGTGTGTTAACTCCTATTTCCAAATTGCATCTGACTTGAATTTTACATAATTCATGAAATTCCGAAAGCCATAATAAATTTTCTCCAGGTTCCAGGCATATCCTTGCTATGGATTTCCAATCATTCGGGGTTAGGACTTCATAAGACAAACCATCTAGTAACATTTTGACATAAGCTGATGTAGTCCCATAAAGGGTACAACCTTTTTTCAAATCCTTAATTTTATTCAAATCTAAAGGTGCATATCTTCTCATTTTATGACCTACAGAATCAATATTTTCAATCACAGGATATGCATGTATAAAATCACTTATATCCTGTCCTTCTCTCTTAGCTTTAACCAATGCTTTTTCTAATCTTGTCATAGGCTTAGGCTGCTTCACAGGCAATTCTGTTTGTGTTTCTGCCTCTTCCTCTCCTCCTTCTTGCTCCACCCATGAAGGGTTAATTGAGGGAGGAGATGGGAGGTGCTCCTGTTGCTGTTGCTCAGAATTGTACTTAACTTCATTGTTATCTGATTCATCCTTTTCACTTAGTTTAGTTGACACCTCCCCATTTTGCTCCTTCATCTCTTCCTTTAGAATAACATTTTTTAAAGCCATTTGGATTAAATTGTAGGTATGAATTGTGTCTTTGGAAACTGAGTTTGGTCTGGAACCAAAGGGCAAAATGTCACAAAGGCAATTGTAGTGTTCACCTAATTGCTCTCCTACTAATTTCCACTCATCTGGATCCAATTCTTCTTCCAGAGAAAAAGAAGGACATATGACCTTCACAGTTCTTAAAAGTTCAGTAATCTCCTCTAAAATTATAATCAATCCTTGGCTTTTCATAACCTTGATGATGCTCTCCAAACATTTTCCTTGAACAGAAGGTGTTTGCCCCATTTCACTATAAGAGATTCCTGGTTTAGCCCTTAACAAGTTAAGTTCCTTATTTATCTATTAGCACGCTCACTTAATGTTTAACAAAGTTTCCTCGTTACTCACGGTTCTGGGTCAGAGAGACTGAGATCTAGATCGGAAGCTTTTCCACTGGAATCAGGACCGTGTCTGTCCCTGTTCGGGCGCCAAATTGCGAAGGTCTAGTCTAGCTCCTCTTGTCAGGATAAGCAAAAGTCCTTGCCCCACGTGTGGACGCCAATTGTAACGAGCTGTCGTCTCCAGAAGCTGCTGGATCGCTCTCTGGGAAGAGATCTGCTGTGTCTTCTACTCAAATCTCTCCAACAGATTCTTCTTCCTGTAATGAACCGTTGTCTCCAGGCAGTTGCTGTTAACTCTTGTCCAAAGAAGTGACTTCCCTTCCTGCAGAGAGCCCCGTCAAGCCTGATGCAATTCAGAGTCCTTCTCTTGAATCCTGGCTCTGAATCTCCTCCAGCTCTTATCCTTCTCCAGGCCGATCTGCCCTTTGCGCCCAATGCTGTCTCTTTTTATCCTCCCAGAGAATGGGCGTGGGATAATGCAAGGGCTTCTGGGAAGAACCACCCCAGCCAATGAGCTTGCCCCCTCTATCAAGTCAACCTGAGTTCTCACCTTGTAATTGTCCAGAAAACCTGAATTCTCACCTTGTCACTGTCCAGACAACCTCAGTTCTCACTTAGTAATCCTAACATTTATATATCCTAATTCCTTTCCCCATCTTCAAAATTATTCCCAGATCCCTGGCCTGAGTCCAACTAACATATTTATCTAACATGATTATTATCCCCCTCCCTTTCACTTTTCTCCCATTATAAGAGAGATTCTAGAGGAATAAAAAAATAAATTATTTTTCAAGAAATATTAAAGTGGAAATTTGGCTGGATATAGGGCCCAAAGATAAGGTTGAAATCCTAAATCTTACTCACAAGCTATGAGACTAAGCTATTTAACTTCTTTTGAACTTGATTTCCTTGTATGTAAATTGAAGAAAATATTCCTTACATATTCTTCCTCATAAAGTTATTGTTAAGAAAGTGCTTTGTCATGTTTAACCTATATTAGAGTAATCCAATTGCTGACTAGGGGAGGGAGGAGATAAGAAGGGAGGAAGAAAAATTTGGAACACAAGTTTTTTCAAGGGTGAATATTGAAAATGATCCTTTCATGTATTTTGAAAAATAAAAATCTATTATTTAAAAAAAGGAAAAAAAAACAAAAAAGCTGTTTTATAATTCTTAAAGGCTAAATAAATTTATGTTATTAATAATTCCTGAGAATATTCCCTTTTGTTTATTCTAAGAGTAGTGTGTTGATGGGCTTTCTCTATGTATGTCTCTTCTCTTGACTTTAGATAACTGTGATAATCCATTATCAGCCCTGCTGCCTCCAACAGCCTTTTCCAGTTCATCAGAACTCTTTGGCACTCTCAGCCCAGCCCAACTCAACAGAAGAATTGGTAAGTGAGGTGACTGAAGCAAGAATAAGTCTATAAAGAAAAATGCTAATGAATAATACATGAGGCTGCATATTGAAAGAAAACTCGCATCTTACTAGAGTAGAATCATTCCTTCATATACCAAACATAGTGTTCAGGCAATTTTGTTCTTTACTGATTATTATAAGAGACTTTGATGAAAATGGAAAAAGTTTATCTTGTATTTTGTTTTTGCATTATACTATAAACCACAAATATATTTTTGAATTTATTGTCATATGGATGAATAAATATATTTGATAATATATTTAAATTAGAAATGAATGAGGGACAAATGAGGGAAGTTTTTCCAGAACTTTTATTTTCTTTGATTAAACAGATAATTGGGTTGATAGGAAAAGAAAGATAGTGGAAAGGAAACTGAGTTGTAATTTTGGTAACCAAGGTTATTTCCTCATTTCTTCTACCAACTACTTTGGAAACTCTCCACAAGTCATCTGACTCTGGGATTCAGTGTTCTCACCTCAAATTCATCTTTGAATACAGAAAGTCTATCACTGTGGCTGGTATGCTAAAAAAGAGCCTTGGAAGCTATCTTCACTTGTTTTAATAAGATAATCATAAAGAGCCCTAGTTGTTGATGAACACTTCTGTGTGAATTCCAAAGCTGTAAATATATTTCCAAAGAAGTAGCTTCAGAAATATTAAGGGTCATCAAGTAAAAGACATAAATCTGCTATTACCATCAATATATAACAAGATAATAAAGGGAAATGGATAGATGAAGCAAGAACTTTAAAACAAATTAAATGAGCAAATGTTTATGGAGACTACTAGCATTAACCTAGATTTTAGATGTTACTAACAAAATTATAATGGATGTTCTTTGTCTTATAGGAGGTTAAAATTTTCATGGGAAGGCAATCCTAAGCACACCAAAAAGAGTAAAAAGAAAAGATTTAATAAATATTGTGCTAGTAAACAACTGAAGAGAGAGATGTTAGAAGGTCCCACCAAATTAATTGTCAAAATCATTTCCATTAAATTCAACAGACAGTTATTCAGCAGCTAATTTGTTCAATACTAGCTTCCACAAATGCAAAGTCAAAAGTGAAGCAGTTTCTCCCTTTCAGAATCTTGGATTCTTCCAAGGATTATTATAAGAATAAGTCAGCCATTGTTAAGTTTCTGCAGAGTAATTTCAAGAAGGAGAAAAATTTAATAAGTAGGAAGTTTAGGAAAGAACTTGTATAGAAAATGGCAACTAAATATCTTTTGGTGGATGGTAGGAATTCTGCAAGAGAGAGGTGAAAATGAAATGTGTTCTAGACATGATTGACAATTTGTGTATAGATAGAAGTGGTATGAAAAATATAGCATTTGAAATGATGCATATTATATATATAATATATAATTTATACATATATGTATATGTATATGTATAGCAAAATAGAGTGGAGAGGCTATAAAGAGAAAAGAAGGACAGAAAGAAACTTGTCCATGGGCTTTCAGGTAGTAAATGTCTGAGTCCAGATGTGAACTCAGGAAGATGAGACTTTCTAATTCCAGGTCTGTTACTCTATCTGCTCCACCACTTAATTACCCCTCTTAACTTATACCTAAATTCTAGTAGGCTAAACTAAATGATTTCTACGGGGTTCTTGATTTAGCTTTTGTTTCAATATATCTGGCACATTATCACAGCCCTTTATTTTAGGGATTTATAGTTAAATATGGCTGGCAATCAAGACATTGGAAGTATATTTGGGAATGTACAGTGGATTTATCTCAATAAGTATATAATTATTTCTTGCTATATGCTAGATGGGGGTTGATTATAAGAGAATAAATGAGATTATTTTTCTACAAGACTGATCAGAGCTTATACACACTAATGAGTTTACTATCTACTTGATATCCTCACCTAGGGAATAGGATAATCACAACAGTTTTAGAAATCCTTATTTGGAAAGCACTTCAGAGCCTGCATTATATTCTCTTGGACATCTACATCAGGAAGAAATTCTCATCCTTTTCATTTGAATTTGATATTTATAAAGAGCCAATATTTATCCATAGTCACATCTGGTATATAAAGTGGCGGCCAAGTTAGGGAATAACGATTTGGCTTTAAAATGAAATATGATGATAAAATAATATGATTCGTTTTTCTGGTGGTAAAAAGACTTATTTCAAAATCAATATAAAAGGCAGCCCCTAAATGCTTTAAGCAATATTAATTGATGGAATAGGAGTTCTGTTTCTCAAAGTGACTACTTCAAAGATACAAACAATGATTTGCATGTCTGTATTTATCTATGTATTTTACAAACACTTTCTGACAAGCACACACACACACACACACACACACACACACACACACACACAATTTCACTGGTTTCCATATCTCACATACAGTGGAATGGAGGTTGAGGTATAAGAAAAGCATCCTTTCCCCCCCTTTTTTGGTGAGGCAAAGGGGGTTACAAAATTTATTCAGAGTTGCACTGTTAATAAGTGCCACATATCTGAGGCCAGATTTGAACTCAGTCCTCCAAAGTCCAGGGTAAATGCTCTATTTGCTCAGTGTCCCCTGGAAAGGGATCTTATGTTTTTAATTAATGTAGGAAAGTTCATGAATGGAGTAACTTTTGAGCAATATTTAAAAAAGAATGAAATGGGTGTTTTCATATTCTCATATACAAATCTGACTTTCTTCTATCCTGAGATCTTTAATGTAGTTTCCCATTTCCTGACAAATAAAGGATAAAGTCCTGGTACTAGTTTTCAAGTCTATTTGTTATCTTCCTTAAATTTACTTTTATTTTTAAAGCTTTACATCATATTATTCATTTTTATAGATACTCTAAGTTCTGACCAAATGGAATAAATAATTTCATTTTCTTTGCTGTCTCTATGCACATTGTCTTTCATGATTAGAGTTAACTTCTCTAAATTAATGTAACCTCTTAAAAGTCCTTCCTTTTCTTTGTATCTCAGCTGAGGTGTGAAGTCCTCTAGTTAGCCTTGTCTGAGGTCTCTCTAATGAAAATGATTTCTCTCCTCTCTCAAAATTCTCATAGCAAATGTTTTTTGACTATATGTTTCCCCTTTACCTTGTCACACTGAAACTTATAAAATAATTTCAAATCTGTATGCTTTTCTTTTCATTAGCCATAAAGAGCTTGAAAGCAAAACTTCTGCATTTCTGGTACCATGCCACAGTGTCTTGAAAATTATAACAAACAGTTATTTAATAAATGTTTGTTGAATTTTAAAGGAAAAAAATGCCTAGTTCTGAAGCTTCAGAAAGGGAGACAATCACATCAGTTTCTTGGTATGAGTTCTGTAATTAAGGGGAAAAAAATCTTTGTGGCTGAGAGGAAAAGGAGCATGTAGAGCAAATTTAGAGCAAAATCTCAATCAGGAATGTATCAAAGCCAGATCATCACTTTATGTCCAGTATAAGTCAGTAGTGACAGAAAGTCATTACTGCCTGATGACACTCCAGCAGTTCTGGAGAAGTAACATACATGATTTCACTACAGTTTCTTTCCTAATGGACAGATGTCAACACATCGCAGATGGCATTGCCCCAATTTGTTCTAATTGCTAACCATGTTTGGCAGCCTCAGAGACATAAAAGACTAAAGCAAATATGGAAAGCGTATTGTCCTAGCTTCATGGTTCATAGTTCATAGATTTAGAGCTAGAAGGGTCTTAAATAATTTGGCTCAATCGCTCTAATTTATTATAGATGAGGAAACTGAGATCCAGATATATTAAGAGACCTGATTAATGTTAGATTTGTAGTAAGTATCAGAGCCAAGATTCAAACTTAGGGCTCCCAATTGTACAACAAGCATCCTCTCTCTTTCAACATGCTTTCCCCCCCTTTATTTGGCTTCTTTAGGAATGAATGGCAAAGAGATTATTATATAGGGTTAGAAACGTGGCTTAGTTCCTATCCTCTTTCTCACATTCATGTTCCTGTCCAGGTTAACTTTTCCCTTTTCTATCTTAAATCTTTTCCATTGCATTTAGACTGGAAGTATAATTCAAGTCATACATGTTTTAGATAAAATAGGAAGTTTATGATAAAGAATCAAGTATTAAGAAATCAATATTGGGAAGGAAGGAAGTGTTTAGAGTAGACATCTAAGAACATTTAAGACTGCTATTGAACTAAAGGAAGTGTGCTGAGGCTACTTTGTACTGATTCATGAAAAGTGATTGTTAAATTTTAATATGAGCTAATTAGATCTCCAAAACTTACTGCATTGTTGACTGATTAGACTTAAGAAGGTGATAGTAACTTCAAAGTGATTCACACATAGCCATCCCTTTACCCCTTATCCCCCAAAAAGCTGATTGTTAAACATTTAAAATTTATTTCTGTGTTAATCCTTTACAGAAAGGGTTGAGTGATATTAAAGCATATCTTCTTGAGAAGCTAGCATATTACTCTATACAGAGTATCTCTATATTGAAAAAATCACTATATTTGTTGAATGGAAGAATGAATGCATAAATAAATGAATGAGATCATCATGGAGAGCAACTATGGTCTCCCACAAATTGTTCAGAGATAGACTATTAAACTGTAGGGATTATGGCTTTGATATAGCATGGCATTTATAATTTTTATGCATAAACTATTTTCTCTCCCTTTCCCCACAACCTTTACTTATTTGTATGCTTTCTTTTTTTAAAATTTATTTTCATTTTGATAAATCTTTAAGAAAGGTTAGAAATTTTGAAATATGAAAAAAGCTAAAGAGATCTTTTCAGTATCTTTATTTTGGAGAAAAGGGTTAAAAGGAGTTCAAGGTCACAAGGGAGAGTAAGTGACAGACCTAAGATTTATTTTAAGGTCTTATGAAGAAATCCATTTCTCTTTCCATATAAGCACACACTTTTCCAAAAATAGAAAAAGATTGAATATATTTTGGGAGAAACTCATTGAACATCTGTGTTGCTTCTAGATTTGACAGAATAAATGTCCCAAAGCCAAAATAATATTTTCTCATATGTATAATTCTCATACTATGTCAAATATATTTATTTTCAGGTAGAAGCTTAATACTTGTCATAGTCATTAATATAATCTTAAAACTTTCTCTTTATAGCACTGTAATCTTTACTGAGTTGATGCTGTTATACATACATGAGCCCTTTCCTCAAGCTGCAACTATAATTGTCATCTACTTCTTCCAATCAAGTGATCTATGGTAGTGATGAAAGTAGATCCTTTGGCTGGGGTTCAAAAAGAAATGGAATTTAGACATCTTCAATCAACCCATTTATTTTGCCCTCACACTGACACTCTCCTTTCTCTCAATGAATGCATCCCTTCCTCCACTCTTAAAGCTATTATTGTTCATTTTAACATAATTCAGCTAATATGGACATATTAGAGAACAGGGCATATCAGGAAATAGCAAGCAAGACTTTTTTTTCCCTTGTTCTTCTCTCTGTCTCTCTATTTCTCTGTCCCATCTATGTCTCTGTATGTCTTTTTCTCCCTAGACTCACATCCCCTCTTGTTATCCATATTTTTCTCCCTTTACTTCTCTTCCCTTTCTTCCTGTCCCCTTACATATTTCATCTATCTTTTCTCATATTCTATCATTGTTAAGGTAGAGACTTTCTTGTAGTCACAATTGCCACCAGTCTTTAACTTGTAATCCAAATAGAACCATTATGCCAAATCATCATGAACACTTCCTCTGAGTTCTCTCTGGTGTGAAGTCTATTCAAGTCTTTATTAACTTATTTCAATCAATGCATCTATCAACAATTATCCATCACATGCATTATATTCAAGGTTTGTGCCCACCACGTACAATAAACAAATACTGAAAAGAGGAAAAAAAAAAACAATTGTTATTCCAATGAGTTTATGTTCTGGGGGAGACAACATGTACATACTAAGTCTTTACAATGTAAATACAGAATAAAGTCAAAAAGTTGAATTTATGGCAGTAGATGGTAGTAGAGTAGATTAGATAGTAATAGCACACAAGGAAAAGGGTGAAATAAAGGAAATGTTTAGAATACAGAATTATGGGAATCTAAATTTAAAATACTCTTAGCCATAGAAACAGACTTACTTATAGACTGTAAGAATACATTTCAGAAGTGAAGGTTCAATCTGCAAAGAAAACATTCTTGCCAAAGAAATGAAATCACAGGCTTAATGAAATAAATAAATGCAAGTATATAGTTGAATTAGATGAAGTTCTTTGTTTTTTCCAGCTCTTATTATAGGTCTATAGTTCTATGAAATTACTTTCCTTCTTCTGGTTCAGAGATGACACATTTTCTACCTCCTCAATCAATCTCTAGGATCAACCATTCAGATATCACTAGTTGACCACACTTGCAAGATCCCACTTGATTTCTCAGGCTCACTGTATGGCTCATATTTATTGTCCTTCTTTCAGAGAAGGAGTCAGTGCCCAAGATCAAGCAAAGGTAGAATTTCTTGTTTTATTTTCACAAGAGAACATTGGAATTAGTCCACTATCCCATTAGCAATGATGCTGATACATAACGATGACATAAATACATATAAAAACATAAATCAACATTAAAATAATTTAAAATGGTTTATTATGTAAGAGTAGTTATCAGAACAATATACTAATAAGTAGACAGTAGGTATTACAAATGTGCATTAGCTGCTTCACTGGTTAATGAAGAGACCAAGAATAGTTTAGTTATGAAAATCCATAGAGTAGAATAAAAGGGAAATTAGACACCTATTATCTTCTAATTTGTCAAGGAAGCATTTATGGAGAAGATAGAATTTTAGGAACTTTTTACAAAAGGAAAGAAATGAGTTGGTACTTATATGAATGCTAGACTGGAAATTTTGCAAGAATAAATTATCACCCTTATCTTGAATATTTAGCACAATTCTAGGCTCTTAGTAGGTACTTGACAAGTACTTGGTAAATGATTGCTGGGCACATAATAAACAGTAAAAAGAAAGTCTAAAGAACTTACTTATCATAAAATAAAGTGTTCCTAATAATATAAAATGGATATGCTAAAATTTCTGCAACCCAATTTTATTCTTCTTTGTCAGGTACATGCACTCTGGTATCCAATTGCACATCAAATACTTCTTATTTGTATATGCATCACACTAGGAATAAAATGACAAATGAAAAATTTGTTTCTACTAGAGGGCTACACAACATATATAAAAGTCAACCTATTGCAGAATGATTAGTGAAGGAGGAAAGCATGAATTAGTAACAATCACAAAAAGGTTCACAGAAGAGGTGGCACATGAGCTGACTCTTTAAGAAGGGCTAGAATTCTGAGTTGTGGAAATGAGGAAACAATTCATTCTAGTCACAGGAGATGAGAGTTCCAAATATTGGAAAGTTTGATTTGAATAGAAAAGTCATAAAGAAGAGGGCACATTGAAATAAAAATAGACAAATAGCAGCAGAATTATAGAAGACTTTTATGGACAGATGAAGAGAATTGGAGTTAATCCAATAGCCAATGTTTTTGAACAGTTTTTGTTGTTTATTTGTTTCAAGTAGGATAGTAAAGAAGAAATGGGTGTATAGGGCATAGTTAGTTTTGTACTTTGGAAATGTATTTTGGCAGCTATATGAAGCATGATATGGAGAGGGAAGAGAATGGAATTATAGTATATCCATGAAGGACCATTGTAGCTTTCTGGATAATAGGTGATGATGGACTACACCAAGATGGAGAATTCTTGAAAGGAATAGTGAGATGATAGAAAATACATTGATAGAATATTTCAATATTCAGTCTTTTGAGAAGTCAAAAGGGACAGGGAATTTTAGCCAGAGGTCTATGTCCCAGGGGAATAGAATGAATTTACATGAGATACTAGTTCATAAACTCTAACCCAATATGTCAGGGGGTGAGTTGTTTCTAGAAGATATCTATCACAGAGAGAACATAGAAAGCTTTACTTCTGATGCCCTGGTCCATCTGGCATTAACTGAACTGCTAGCAGGACAGAGCAAGGTTTTTGTCTAAATTCTCAACACTTTTAGCTCCATGTATGTTTTCTGATGTCTGATTTCATTTTCCATGAGTGAATATCATAGAAGAATATCTGCTTAGTCTCAATACTAAAAAATTGGTGTCCCTGAAAATCCCTGAAAGTACCCCCTGAAAGAATAAAATAGTACCACTACTACTGCCTACTACCATGGTAGAAACAAATTTTTTATTCTGGAAGATAGGAGGAAGTGGGGGAATATGGTTTCAAATGAACATCCTTTGACCCAGAGCTTTATAGTAGAAGCAAGTGAGTCACTGCATTTGGAAATCATGCTAGCGACAAATTAATGCCATCTGAGAAAAGACATACCCTTGAACTCAGCTGTTGATCCAGCGCTTAGCTGGGGCATCCACCGACAGTGTGCAATGCAGCATAGAGGGATTGTGATAATGTGGTTGACCCTCGACAGCAGGAATCCTCATGCTGCTATTTTATTGCCACAAGGGATTTACCAAATGGAATTTCTGCATTTCTATCCCTATTCTTATATACATAAAAAAGGAAAACATTCACATATACTCACAGAAAGAGAGAAAAAGAGAGATACTTGGTTTTTAAAAGTAGAATACAGAAATACAGGATTTAGAAGCATTTAGACTTATAACTGGTTATCAAATATGTGTGAACCCAATATGTGCATATAAATATATAACCACATACATATGTATGGATAGATGGATATATACATATATACATAGAGATATATATGTGTAGATACACACACACACATAGAGAGAGATCTATATATACATAGATGTATATCTAGATGTATAGGTACATATAGATACATGTTTACTTATTATCTATTTGTGTGTGTGTGTGTCTAGAAAGAATACTTGAGTAAAATTGATGCTTGGTTTAATATTGATACTTGGTTTTCCAAATATACCTTTTTTTATAAAAAGCATTTGATCTAAACATCTGATGAGCCGAGAAGTAGGAAAGCATTCACTGTACACAAAAGGAGCCAGGGTTGAGTACAGAGGATGTCACCTAGCAATAAGTACCACAAACTTGAAAGTAAGGAGAAGGTTTTAAGTACCTTTAAAAGATTAAAAGGCATTAGAGAAACTGATGCGTTTTTTCCCCTTGAAAGAAAGGGGAGATGTAGGTTTTTTTGTTTCCTTAAAATCCTCTTGGCAAGCAGTTACTTTAACTAAGTTCTCTGAAATCTTAATCTTCCTTTCTTACCCCACATATTTTTGAAATGCTTACCTGAGTGTTTTGAGACCGACCGTATGCATCCAGCATGACAATTTGGTTGCCATGGAGGATTTGATTTCTTTTGTCAAGACATTTTTCAGCTTGCAGGTTCAGAGACAAATTAAGAGGTTTGAAATCCAAGCATCTTTTTTGTCCCAGTCACAGACATTGATTATTCTTTCCAGGAATGGAAAAGAAATTGAGGAAACTATTGTATTTTAAAGTTTGATTTCAGGGTATCATAGTGGAAAGGAAACTGGATTTGTAAATAGATGACTTGGAATCAAATCCCACAGGTGCCCTTCATTAACTGTGTGAGCTTAGACAAGCCATTTAACCTTTGTCTGATATATTGTGGGCTCTTAATAAATGTTTGACACTTGATTGACTTAGCTTCTCTATTTTAAGTTTTCTCATTTTTAAAGTTAATAGAGGAGATCAGATGACTACTAAGGTGCCTTCTAGCTTTAGAGGTATGATCACATGAGCCTATTTTGATCATCACTCTCTCTTGGGCACTGCAGAAAAAAAGCTTGGCGTGACCAGAGTGAAACTTGATGCCTTGGAGAGCTAGCATGCTATAGTGGAAATAGGAATAGATTTAGAATCAGGGTTCAAATTTCAGCTCTGCAATTTACCTTTATAACCTTGGGCATGTTCCCTAACTTTTTCTCAGTTTCATCAGCTGGAAAATAAATCTGGAATCTTCCTTCTAGCTCTCAATCTATGATGCTTTTATCTCATAATCAATGCTCTGTGTAGTGTGAATTCTGGGGACCAGATTTCAGAGAATAGTTCCCAGAATGTGTGCTCATTGACATACAATATAATCTTTTATTTGGAATAGCCAGAGCTAATCATAATAAAGCTATACAGAAAATGAAAACACAGCAAAACCATGTAGCTGACAAGATGTTCTTTCTCTTAACAGTCTCTTCAACCTTTCTTCCTATCATCAAATTGTGCCTCCCCACAATAACAATCTCTCCACCCCCACCTTCCTTTTTTAAAAATTTATTTCATCTTTAATTTATGGAATAAAACAAGTATTGCCATAACTAGCATAATAAAAAATAAGATTGTACATGAAACTGCAAATCTATTATGTACAACTTGTTATTCCTTTTAAATATGTAATATTTATCATATAAATTTATTTTTCTACCCTTTTTCCTTCCTTCCCCCATCTTACTTAAGAGATGACTACCATTAGACAGAGGTATTACACTCACGTTTTGCATATATTATACACTCATACTTCTCATGCACATATATATATATATATATATATATATAAAATGTTCTATATGTACCTCTATTTATCAATTCTTTCTCTAGATGCAGATAGTTTCTTTCTTCATATGTCTTTTATAGTTAATTTGCAAGGATGCCCATCAATTGGAAAATGACTGAAGAAATTGTGGTATATAATTATAATGGAATACTAGTGTGCTAGAAGAAATGATGAGCTCAGTGATTTTAGGAAAAAAATGGGAAGACTTGCACAAAATACTGAAGAGCTTAATGAGCAGAAATAAGACAAAGTTCTATACAGTAACACCAATATTGTTTCAAAAATGACTTTGAATGAATAAGTCATTTTAACTATTATAAATAACCTTACCTTCCTAACAGCTCCATGTTCCAGATCTTATCTCAGCTCTCTCCTTTTCATAAGCTTTAACAACAGTTTCTAGGCATAAATATTTAAAAATAAAAGTCCCAGTGCTCAAGGAATTTACATTTTATTGGGAAGAAATAATTTGAACATACACAGGAATAGAGCTGGGACCTGTGATTTCATTAGTATAAGAAACTCTTAGATAAAAGAACTCCTTCTACCAATGTCAGATGACACCTACTCTGAAAATTGTAATCTTAGAGACTTGCCTAGGGCACTGAGCAAATAGGTAATTTGCCCATGGTCACACAGCCAGCAAGAATAACAAAAAAGACTTGATTCAAAATGTTCTTGGCTTGAAGACTGGGATTTCTATCCAGTATATTATGCTGCCTCTCTGTATGTATTTATAGACAAAGCAAATACAAAATCATATAGATATGAGAGGGGTGCACTAGCAACTCAAGGAGTTAGTGAAAGCTTCCCATAGGAATTGCTACTTGAGCTGTTTCGATAGAAACTTTAAAATATGTGACCATAAGACCACATCAACTAAATTCATCATAACCTTGAAAATAGCAATAAGTCACACTGGCATTGGATATCCCATCAAAAGTAAGATTTTGCAAACCAGTTTGACTTAAGAAACTTAATTATTTCTACTTTCTGTACCCAAGAAATGAAATGGTATAGTTCTTTCTTCTTTATCCTCATAAAATCTAGCACAATGCCTTGCATACAATATGTTCTTAAATAAATTTTAGTTAAAATGAAGGCAAATTCCAAGAATACTCATGAGTCTACCTGAAGTTTGTTTCAAAAATAGTTTATATTTATTCATTTTTACTTGATCCTTACAGAAAAACAAATTGGCCCATTAGAATGTGTCTTGAACAAGATTTTTTATTGCTGTTAACAATTGCACATGCCTTTAAAATTTCATGGATTTTCTTCTCTCTTGTACACATGACCAATACTAGCCACAATCTTCCCTTCAAAACCCATAGCCTTTGACAATACAATACCCATACAATTAATAATTGAAGATGCGATGATTGCATAAGCAAACAATTTAATAAATGGTTGTTGAAGTCACTGTGGCTTTCTAGGGCTAAGAGTTGGTACTATTGAGGAATATGTTCAGGAAACTTTTTCCATTTAATGATTATTTTAGGATTTTGCAGAGGGTTCAGGCTGGATCCTTAGGAAATTAAAACCATCTATATTTACATGAAAAAATGTTCTAAATCACTATTGATTGAACATGTAAATTAAAACAACTCTGAGGTACCACCTTACACCTCTCTGATTGGCTAATATAGATAGAAAAAGATAATAATGTTGGAGGGGATATGGAAAAACTGGGAAACTAATGCATTATTGGTGGAGTTGAGAAATGATCCAACCATTATGGAGAGATTTGGAACTATAGCCAAAGAGCTATAAAACTATGCATACCCTTTGATGCAGCAGTGTCATTACTGGGTCTGTATCACAATGGAAATCATAAAGGAGGGAAAAGAATTCACATGTGCAAAAGTGTTTGCAGCAGCTCTTTTTATGATAGCAAAGTATGAGAAAATGAGTAGATGCCCATCAGTTGAGGAATGGCCAAACAAGCTGTGGGATATAAAGGTAATGGAATATTGTTGTCCTATAAAAACTATAAACAAGCTGGTTTTAAAAAGGCCTAAAAAGATTTATACAAACTGCTACTGAGCGAAACAAGCAAAGCTACAAAAACATTGTACATAATAACAGCAAAAATGTGTGATGATCAACTGTGAAAGACTTGGTTCTTCTCAATGGTTTAGATATAGAAAGCCCAATGGGCTTTGGACAGAAAATGCCATCTGCATCCAGAAAAAGGTCTAAAGTAACCAAATACAAATAAACACATTCTATGGTCAATTTTTTGTTTGTTTGTTTGTTTTAATCTCTCCCAGGGTTTTTTTTTTTTTTTTTTTTCTTTTGCTCTGATTTTTCTCTCCAAGCAGGATTCATAAATCAATGTGTATTAAAAGTAAATAAATTTACTAGAAAATGGAAGCAAAGGATATATTTCTAAGGCCAAATTCATGGGAGTAATTAGAGGTGTATCAAAATTATGGCTGAATGAGTAGGTTTAGACCTGAATGATATGAATGTTCATTGACTATGTGTGATTTCAAAGATTCTAAGGAAAATCCAATGTTTCCTCAAATACTTCCTTACCTCATAGATAATATCTGAAATATTGTGTAAAAGGTAAAACTTTACATGATAGATAAATGAAACAACAGAATTTAAGTTGGAAGGGATCTTAGAACTAATACAAAGTGTAACTGAATAAAAATGATAATAGCTAATGATATTATCTAGCATTTTTGTAGGATTTTATAAAGTATAAAAATTCATTTTCCAAGTTAGAAGAAATGATAAAAACATAAAACTGTCTTTACATATAACTGGGAATGTACTATTGAAATTAAAATAAATTAATACAAAATAGATCTTTAACAGAAGTTGCTCTTATATCACTCAGATTACTATCCAGTATTTTCCATTTAATCCTTCCAGAGATCCCGTCTTTATAAGATTTTTTAAAAGGGAAGAGAAAGTTAACTAATCAATACATCAAAACAAAACGCAAGATTATGTGTCATTTTCCATACCCCTACATCTTTTTGCTCCCCCTCCCCCATCTCTGAATACAGCAAGATGACTTCTTATATCTCTTCTTTGGGTCTAAGCTTGTTCTTTTAATCTTCTCAATTTTTTATGGCTTTGTGGTTAGTAGTCTTCCCATTTACATTTTTGAAGTTATGGGGTGTATTTTTCTCTACTTACTTCATTTTGTATCAATTCACTTAAGTCTTTCAGTGCTTCTCTCTATTCATCCTATTTATTGTTTCTTATATCATAACAATATTTCATTTTGTTCATATAGCATAATTTATTTAGCTATTAACTATCAAATGAAGAATCTACTTTGCAGTTTTTGCCACCAGAGAAAGTTCTATTTATAAATGAATAAATAAATAAAATATAAATATATAACCTTTCTTTATGTCACTGACCTACTTGAAATATATATATATAGATAGATAGATAGATATACCTAACAGAGAAATATCTGTGTCAAAAATCATGGACATTGCACTTACTTTATTTTCATGATTCCAAATTGCTTTTCAAGTTATTTTGTATAAATTCAATTTCACCAATAATTTCTCAGTGTTTCTGCCTTTCTATAACTTCTCCAACAGTTAACAGGACTACTTTTTGTCACCTTTAGTAATTGGCAGAGAGTGAGATAAAACTTCAAGGTTGTTTTTATTTCATTTATCTTCTCAGTAATTTGGAATATTATTTTAGATGATTTTAATAGTTTTTTATTGGTTTCCTTAGAGGATTTCAGGCACTATTCAAATCTTATTATTCACATTAGGAAACTAAGAACTAGGGAGACTAAGTGACTTGTCTAACACCACAAAGGTTACAATTGGTAAACTCAAGGTTCAAATTTAAATCTTATAACCTTTTGTAGCACTTCCTTCAATTCCTTTTGTTGTAAGATCATAGTAACTATTTGTTAAATTTAAGAGTAAAGGCTCTGTTTTTATGATGTTGAACATTACTTGTTGTTTCCTTGCATGATAGTGGAGGGAAGCAAAAATAGAAAATGAGTACTAAAGTGGAATCAAGAAATCTGAAATTTTGCATTGGTCATTTCACTAGCTTATTTACAGTGGAGAAGAGCTGGAAAGAATCCCTGATTTCAAATTAAAGGATATGTTTGCAAATCTTAGCTCTCTTGTTTATGAGCTGCATGACTGGCAAATTATTTCATCCCCAGATCTTGGTCTCTTTATCAATGGGTAGCAGTAGAGAAAGTATGAGAATATAGAAAGTTTTCCTATTCAAGTATAAGATATTTTTATTTGATAAACTTTTTTTGGAATTTATGTATTCCTTAGAAATTGAGAGGCACTATAGAATTGGAGAAAAATGTATGGAATATAGAGTCAGAAGATCTGAATAATAATTATTATTATGAATAATGATTATTAACTCAAGGGGCAGCTAGATGGTAAGGTAGATTGAGCACAGACCTTGAAGTGAAGAGGTTCTGAGCTCAGAACTAGCTTCAGACATTTAACACTTCCTAGCTTTATAAACCTATGCAAGTTACTTAACTCCATTTGCCATATGAGGAAAAGAAAAAGAACAAAAGATTACTGACAGCTATATTCAAATTATGTGACTATTGGCAAATAAATCATTTCCTGTTCATATCTCTAGATGTTTTTTTTTTAAAGTAGGACATTTTAATGGCTGCTAAAATCAGTTCTATTTATAATCTTATTGAGTTTATTGAAATTTTATTAATGTTCATTTTCAATTTGAGAAAATATTTTAGATAGCAATCTTAGTTAAATCGTACTTGTCCATCATACTTATTTATGATACAAACATTCTTTTTAAAGTATAATGAGGAAACAGGAAGCAAATGTATATCTGTAGAGTAGCTGTCAAACCGTCTTATGACCATTCTCATAAATTAGGAAAACACATTTGTTTGGCTGAAGTAACAAAATGCTTGCCATGACAACCATAGAAAAGCTAGGGCAAACTATTAACTCTAAAGTCGGGGATAGAATTTGTCTTCTACAACAGAACAAGACTCCCTGATAATTGTCACTCATGTTGTTACTCCTGGTCTTTGAGGGCTGTAGGTTGATGTTTTGGGGCTTGGAATATTTTTAAAATGATGTACTAATGGCTTCTTTGTGGTTGAAAGCAATGGTTATCGTATTTAAGTGGATTTTAATTCATTAATAATAGGCTTTGTTTTGACTGTTGGCACAAGGGAGAGTTAATTTCTTTCCACATTGATGAAATACTTTTTAGCACAAACTCCTTTGATCTTTGTTGGACTTTTTGGTTCATTTGATACAAATGAGTTGGTCACCTTGTCTTTTTCACTCACTTCCTCCCTACTCAAGTTTAGTGGTTCTTTTTTTCATATTAAAAAGTGAATTTAGGAGAATAATGTGACATTTTCTCAAGAATTACTTCTAGTTATTGCTATAACTTATTGGATATTATAGAGAGTTAGTTGGTCCCTGACAATTTTAATTTCTAAAATATTATATTTATACAAGTTATTCTTTTATTTTCTTCTACCAAAAGTTGTTTACTTATTCAATAGGCAACATAAAATTTTACTATGACAACAATGAGCAAAACAAATTCTAAAATGCTACTTCTAAAAAGTGCTTTGTCTGTGAAAGAAATGGGATTAAACTGAAGATTCTTTTAATTGAGATCCTGTTTCTGGAGCATTGGCAGTAATATAGTTTCTATCCTCACTCTGTCTTCACCACAAAGCCATAAGGAAATTAAAATTATTCTGTATCATTTAATAATTGATTCTATTCTGTAATTGACCTTATTCTATGATACTGCTCCATTTTGTATTATTATTACTCAAGCTACATTTATCTTTCTGTGGGTTACATTCTGGAATTATAACATTTCCTCTAAGTTAGTTTGAAGTTACAAGTTATCTCATTATCCCAAAAGGTAGATTGTCCATCTTTCTCTGTTCTTATACAATTAAGGGAGGATCTTATCTTCTTTACAAATCTTTCTACCTGTCAAGGAGTTTTCTCATTTAATTCTACTATTAAAATCTACAAGATATTAGAAGAATCAACATTCCTTAATTGTTGGACAAGTTTACTCACTAGCCCATTTGAGTGTGCTAATTCACTGTTTTTAAAATAACCAATATTACCACATAATGCCTTAAGCCAATCCTACTGTCTTCCCAATCTAACCACTTGTGAACTTCCTAAAGTATTAGAGCTGATGAGCTCTACCTCTGGATATCTGATCACTGAAGCGATTACTAACACAATTGATTGGATACTGCTAGCCTAACCAATAAAGCTTAGATCATTATCCCTCAAATTACTTAATTTTCAAATATGAGAGGTAGATTTAATGAGTATAAGTTGTGAATAAGTCCTCTAACTAACCAGTGTTAGTTGTAATTGAAAATTAAAAGTATACACAGAGTTCTAAGTATCTATGAATATATTATGCCTTTCTAATGTGTAAGATAACATGGTATACTGGGAAGAACACTGGATTTTGAGTGAGAATTAATCAACAAATCCAATCACTTTATAAACAATTTAGTATGTGTGGAACACTATGCTAAGCATAAGGGATATCAAGAAAAAAAAAAAAAAAAGTCCCTTACCTCAAGGAAATTATATTCTAAAAGGAGTACTAGTATAAATAAATTAGTGCATATAGGAAATAAATGGAGAAAATTAAATGCATCTTTAAAGAAAAGGACTTCTGGAAAGAAAAGCCCTTGAGCTTAATCTTTATTCATATTTTATTTTTGCCCAATTGCATGTAAAATAATTTTTATCACTTTTTATCATTCATTTTTATAAGATTTTGAGTTCCATTTTTTCTCCCTCCCCTTTTCCTCCCCTCTTCCTAAAATGCTATTGATTATGCCTATGCTTTCATGCAAAATTTATTTCCATATTAGTAACAATTGTAAAAGAAGAAACAGATCAAAGAACATACCTATTCTTATTATCAGTAAATATTTGGTATACTTATTCTTTCACAATTGTGAAAGATGAAACATCACCAAAAAAAATAAAGTAGATGAAAAAGAATGTTTTGATCAATATTCAGAGTATATCAGTTATTTTTTTAACTTACATTTATTTTAAACTTAAATAGAAGATATGAAGAGAAAAAATGACATTTGCAGAGAAGCACATAAGAGAAGATTCAAAATGTACAGCAATTAATTTCAATTGCAAGAAGGTTTATATAATAAATACTACACATTATATTCAGAGCTATACATTTTGTTTCCTTGTAGAATTTCTTTTGTTCTCTGCTATGCATTTTTTACTTTATTATTTTCCCCTCTTTTTCTCCCCCTCCCATAAGAGGGCTACAATTAAGCATGGATATGTATGTGTATATATATATATATATATATATATATATATATATATATATATATATATATATATATATATATATATATATATATATATATATATACATTAAGACACAAACATATGGACATATTTGCACATATATACATATACATAAATATCTATAACTATACACATATACACTGTATGCATCTATGTAAGACCACACTGTGTTTGCTTGTCCTCTGTTTCTCTGAAGATGGATAACCTCTTCCATCATAAGTCCAAATCTTTCCATATTTGTTTAAATCTATCAACTTCTCATTTTCCTATACCACAGCAATATGCCAACTTTATACTGTCTAGTGATTTTAAGTAGTCTAAAACAGCTTCTTAAACTATAGATTGTGATCCCAAATGGGGTTGCATAATTGAATGTTGGGGATCACAAAATTATCATTTACTTTCAGTAAGTGTTTGATTAGTATCCCTATTTATATAACTAGATACCTATGGTTATGTAAAAATGTCTTGGGTGAAAAAGGATCACAAGTGAAAAAAATTTTAAGAAGCCCTGATCTAAAAGAGTATTGATTAATTTGGCTGATACATAAGTGTAGCTTTCTTTTGATTAAATCTATTTTAGCTTTAACTTTGAGATCATAATTATTATCCTTGCTTTTTTATATAATAAATTCTACTCTGATCTTTATTTTATGGTTGTGTGTATTTCTTATTTCCTACCCCTCCTATCTCTACAACACTACTTCTATTGGCTACCTTGCACTTCTTTTGTTTAACCTGCTTCTGCTCTAAGGATTTCTTTCTTATATGCTCCCTCCCAATCACTCTTTATCCCATTCTTGTTAATTTACTTACCTTGTTCCTTCCAATTAATCTATGTACCCTTTTTATGCTTCTCTCTTATCCTATTCCCTCACCCACTTATTTCTTTATAAATTTAGAAGAATTTTATTCTTTTCTAATTGTATGTCTCTAACCCTGTTCTGATGTGAATAGGATTTCCTCTGAAAATTTCTTCCTTATCCTCTCCTTCCTCCTTTCCCACTTACTTTCTTATTTCTTTCTGAATTTTAAACACTTTTATGCCCTTCTAGATAATATATGTATTGTTCCATGTTTATCCCATTCTCAATGAGGAAAAGATTCCAGAACTTCCTGCCCCTAACATCCTCCCTCCCCCATCTAATTCCTCTGTATCAGTTCCTGTTCTTGTACCTTGTAACATGCTGTTGTCTCCAGGAGCTGCCAATTGCTCTCTGGGAGATCTGCTGTGTCAACTCAAATCTCTTGGACAGATTCTTCTTCCTGTAGAGAGCCGACTTCCCTTACTGCAGAGAGCAGCCTCAAGTCTGGTCCAGAAACAACTCCCTTTTTTCTCCAGAGCTGCCCTCTTTATCCTCCCAGAGAATGGGCATGGGATAATGCAAGGGCTTCTGGGAAGAATTACTTCAACCAATGAACTTGCTCAACCAAAGACCTTGCTTCCCCAAGAAAGACCAGAGCCAGAGAATTGTCAAGTACCGACTTAGCACTTAGGAAGAACCTAATATCTCATTATCTCATTAGCACTTAGTAAGAACCTAACAGTACCTCATTTGTATAACCTCATTTTGTACAGTGTATTCCTGGTTCTGCTTGTTTCCCTCATCACTAGGCTTTTCCGTAATCAGCTTGTTCATCATTTTTTATTGAACAATAATATTCCATTACCTTCATGTAATTCAGCTTGTTCAGCCATTCCCTAATTGATGATCAATTAGCTCCTTTTCCACTTCTTTCCTATCACAAAAAAAGAGCTGCTACAAACATTTTTGCATATGTAGGTCCTTTTCTCTCCTTTATGATTTCCTTGGGATAGAGACCCAGTAATGGCAATCCTGGGTCAAAGGGTAGGCACAGTTTTATAGCCCTTTGGGCATAGTTCCAGTTTGCTCTTCAACATGGTCCATAAACAATGCATTAGTATCCTAGTTTTCTCACATCTTCCCCAACATTTATCATTATTTTTGCCTGTTATCTAAACCAATCTGAGAGGTGTAAAGTGGTAACTCATAACTGTTTTAATTTTCATTTCTCTAATCAATAGTGATTTAGAACATTTTTTCTTATCTATAAATGACTTTAATTTCATCATCTGAAAATTGTTAGTTCATACCCATTGACCATTTATCAATTGGGGAATAACTTGTATTCTTATAAATTTGACACATTTCTTTACATATTTTACAAATCAAAATACTTTATCAAAAATACTGCCTGTAAAGATTTTCCCCCAGCTTTGTACTTCCCTTTTAATCTTATCTCTGTTGGTTTTGTTTATGAAAAAAATTTCAATTTAATGTATTCAAAGTTATCCATTTTGATTTTCTTAATGTTCTCAATTTCTTCTTTGATCATAAATTCCTTTCTCCAAAGATCTGAAAGCTAAATTATCCTTTGTTCTCCTATTTTTAAAAATAGTATTATCTTTTATGCTCAAATGATATATCCATTTGACCTTATAAATGTAGGTCTATGCCAAGTTTCTGGCATATTATTTTCCAATTTTTTTTACCAATTTTTGTCAAATAGAGAGTATTTTTCAGAAGCTGGAGTCTGGGGATTTATCAAATACTACACTGTTATAGACCTTGATAATTGTGTCTTGTATATGTAATCTGTTTCACTGAACCACCACTCCATTTCTTAGCCATTCTTTACCAAATGATTTTGATTACTGCTGCTTTATATTACAGTTTTAGGTTTGATAATGCTAAGCCACCATCCTTTGTATTTTTTTTTTTTATAAATTCCCTTGATATTCTTGACCTTTTGTTCTTCCAGATGAGTTTCATTATTATAATTTCCTGTGCTATAAAATAATATTTTGACAGTTTAATATGGCACTGAACAAGTAGATCACTTTAGGTAGAACTGTCATTTTTATTATATTAGCTGTGCTGAGCCATGAACAAGTGATATTTTCCCAATTATTCAGACCTGATTTTATTTGTGTGAGAAGTGTTTTGTAATCGTGTTCACATAGCTCTTAGTTTGTCTTTGTATTTTTTTTTTCTACTGTAATTTTACACATATTTTCTCTCCGTCTTGCTGATAGGCTTTGTCAGTAATACAGAAAAAAAAAAAAAAAAAAGATGATGATTTTCATGGGTATATTTCATATCCTGCAACTTTGCTAAAGCTCTAAACTATTTCCAGTAGGTTTTTGGATTATTTTCTTGAATATCATAATTATCACCTGCAAAGAATAATAGTTTTATTTCCTCATTGCCTATTCTAATTCCTTTAATTTCTTAATTTCTTATTGAAAAAGCCAACATTTCTACTTACTACAATGCTAAATAATAGTGATAATAATGGGCTTCCTTTTTCACCCCTGATCTTATTAGGAATGCAGTCAGCTTCTTTCTAGTAGGAATAATGGTTGTTATAGGTTTTAGATAGATACCACTTATTATTTTAAGGAAAGCTCCCTTTATCCCTATGTTCTCTAATGTTTATAATAGAAATAGGTGCTATATTTTGTCAAAAATTTTCTGCATCTTTTGAGATTATCATATGATTTCTGTTGTTTTTTTGTTATTGAAATGGTCAATTATGGTAATATTTTTCCTGATATTGAACCAGTCCTGCATTTCGAGTATAAATCCTACTTGGTAATACTATATTATCCTGTTGATAAATTGCTGGAATCTCTTTGCTACCATTTTATTTAAAATTTTTGCATCAATATTCATTAGGTAGATAGGTATATTCTTTCTCTGTTTTGGTTCTTTCTGGCTTAAATACCAAATTCATGTTTGTATCATAGAAGGAATTTGGCAGCACTCCTTTATCTATTTTTGCAAATAGTTTAAATAGTATTGGAATTAATTGTACTTTAAGTACTTGGTGGAATACAATTGTGAATTCATCTGGCCCTGGAGATTTTTTCTTAGGGTGTTCATTAATTACTTGTTCAATTTCTTTTTCTAAAATGGGAATATGTAAGTATTTTATTTTCTCTTCTGTTAACTTATGCAGTTCATATTTTTGAAAATATTTGTGTCAATTTCAGTTAGATTTTCAGACTTGCTGCCACAGGATTGTACAAAATAGATCCTAATTATTCCTTTAGTTTCTGTTTCTTTGATGGTGAATTTCATTTTTAATGCTGGAGATATGTTTTTTTTTCCTTTCCTTTTTCTGATAAAAGTAACCAAAAGTTTATTTATTTTGTTAGTTTTGTAATAAAACCAACTCTTAGTTTTGTTTAATAGTTCAATAGTGTTTTTTGTTTTTTTGTTTTTTTTTTTTAGTTTTTGTTTTATTAATCTCTCCTTTGCATTTCAAAATTTCTAATTTGGTATTTTATTAGAGGTTTTTAATTTGTTCTTTTTCTCATTTTTTTTTAGTTGCATGCCTAGTTTATTGATCTCCTCTTTTTCTATTTTATTTATGTAGCTATTTAGAGATACTAAATTTCTCCTAAGAACTACTCTGGCTGCATCCCATGGGTTTTGGTATGTTTCTCATTATTGTTATTTTCTAGGATGAAATTATGGATTGTTTTTGTAATTTGTTGTTTGACCCACTCATTTTTTAGAATTAGATTAAATTAATTTCCAATTTGTTTTTAATCTATCTTCCCCTGGCTCTTTATTGAATATAATTTTTACTCCTGTGTGTTCTGAAAAGGAAGCATTTACTTTTTCTGCCTTTTTGCATTTGATTGTGAGGTTTGTATGACATAATATATTGTCAATTTTGTGTAGGTACCATATACTGTTGAGAAAAAGTGTATTCCTTTCTGTCCCTATTCAATTTTTTCCAGATGTCTATGATATCTAGGTTTTCTAGGATCCAATTAACCTTCCTAGTTTCTTTCTTGTTTGTTTTGTGGTTAGATTTGTGTGTTATATTCTGAAAGAGGAAGGTTGAGGTCCCCCACTAGAATAGTTTTGCCATCTATTTCTTCCTGCAACTCTTAAAACCTTCTCTAGGAATTTGTCTGCTCTGCCACTTGGGGCATAAACATTTATTATCATTAGTATTAATTCATTTACTGTTCCCTTTATCAAGATGTACTTTCCCTCGTTATGCCTTTTAATAAGATCTATTTTTACTTTTGGTTTATCTGAGCTGTTTTTTTTTTTTTTTCCCCCTTCAGTTGAAGCATAATAAATTTTGTTCCAGCCTTTTACCTTTAGTATTTCCTTGGGATATAAGCCCAGTTGTAGCTCTGCTGGATCAAAGGGTATGCACATTTTGATTACTTTTTGGGCATAATTCCAGATTGCTCTCCAGAATGGTTGGATTCCCTCACAACCCCACCAACAATGCATCAGTGTCCCAGTTTTTCCACATCCCCTCCAACATTCATCATTATTTGTTCCTGTCATCTTAGCCAATCTGACATGTGTGTAATGGTATCTCAGAGCACAACACAGTTTCTTGATGTTTTCCTTATAGGATCCCTTTTCAGAGGTGATAGATACCTAGATTCTTTCAATGAGTATTTCCCCTCTGTTTCTAGAATATTGGAGCAGTTTTTCTTAATGATCTCTTGTAGAATGCTCTCCAAGCTTGTTTTTTGGTCACAGCCTTCAAAAATATTTAATTGTCTCTTCTGGATCTATTTTCTAGGTTGGCTGTTTTGCCAATGAAGTATTTCATATTTTCTTCCATTTTTTCATTATTTTTAGTTTCTTGCAGTCTCACAAAGTCATTAGATTCCATTTTCTCTGTTCTAGTTTTTAACGTGTGATTTTCTTAATTATCTTTTGTATCTCTTTTTCCATTTGGTTCATTCTACTGATTAAGGAGTTGTTTTCTGTAGACAATTTTTTTCCTTCTTTTTCCAAATGTTTGACTCTTATGCATACCTCTCTTTCCCTTTCTCATGTTTTCTTCTACCTCTCTTATTTGCCTTTTAAAGACTTTTATGAGAATTTCCAAGAAGCCTATTGGGCTTGAGACCAATTTATCTCACTTTTTGAAATTTCTTTTGTGGATATATTACCCTCACCTGAGTTTGTGTTTTGGTCTGCCAGGTCACCATAGTAATTTTCTATGGTCAAGGTTCTTTTCTGTTTCTTGATCATTTTTTTCCTTTTCTTTTGGTATTTCTCCTGTTTTTACTTTTAAGGTAGAGGTCTGCACCTGAGGTAAAGGGAGTGTTGTCCCAAGCTTTCTGTGCAGATCTGAGTCCTGGCTTTGAGCACAGCACCCCCTTGTGTTTTCAGGGAGTAGCTTTGCCTGCTCTGTTCATGAAACACCCTGATTTCCCAGAGTTTCCCTTCTGAGTTGGCTCTGGAAGCTTCCCTCTCCCCCTTAACTCCCCCCTTCTTCCCTTGCCATTTGCTCCTCTATTGAGTCAGGACTGAGGGTCTTACTTGCTGTGATTACTTCGTCTTATATGTCTTTTTTAATTTTTTTTATTATTATTATTATTTTTTTAGTAAATTCAGGGTTTTGTTTTGTTTTGTTTTTGCAACAAAAACCTGAAAATCTGAAAATTCTTTGAATATCTTTTTGTTTTTAAGATTATGGTTTTCTGGATATGATATTTTCAGCCACAAAGCCCATTTCTTTTGCTCTTCATCATATGGTGTTCCAGTATCTTTGGTCTTTTAATTTAGCCACTGCTAGTTCTTGCATGATTCTTATTATGTCTCCAGCATATTGGGATTTTGTTTTCTTGTGTCTTGCAATATTTTCTTCTTCACTGGGCATTCTGAAATTTAGCAATGATGTTCCTATAATCTTTCCTGATAGGATCTCTTTCATGTAGTTATTGGTGAGGTTTTGTTTTTTGTTTTTTATTTTTTTTTTTTTCTATTTCTACTTTCCTCTCTTGTTCTAACACCTTAGGACAATTTTCTTTATTTCTTGTGTTGTATCAGGATTCTTGTTTTGATCACAGCCTTCAGATACTCTGATTATTCTTACATTTTCTTGATCTGATGAATCCTGGATTTGCTAATTACTAATTTTGTAATGTTAAATAAATGATTTTATCCCCTTAAACCTTAATTTCTGTTTTTGTAAAATGAAGCAACTAATCTAGTCAAAATCAGCTGCAGAACTCCCCAATTCAACCTGATAAAAAATGTAATTGAGAAATATTTAACAAAAGAAATAAAAATATAATACAACATAGACAATGTTAATTTGTGGTTTCTAGATCACTATGAACCAAGCAGATATTCATTTCTATTTGAGTTTAACACCACTAATTTAGGTGAGTAGGTAATCTTATTTCTATATCCTATTGTGCTATATTCAATATTATTTTAGGAGAGTATGTTTCATTCAATGCCAAAATGTGAAAAGGCAAACTGAATTCTAGGAAATGAGTTCTGAGAAATATTTTTTTTTTAAATCTGTTTTTCTTTGCCTTTTTAAATTGAATATGTAAGCTATGACTCTCTCTTTTGTTCTTTACCAGGAGCTGGTGGTTGGTCCCCAGTGAAATCTAATTCACAACAATGGCTCCAGATTGATCTAGGAAACAGAGTGGAGATTACTGCAGTGGCTACCCAGGGACGATATGGGAGCTCTGACTGGGTAACAAGCTATATATTGATGTTTAGTGATACAGGCCGTAACTGGAAGCAATACAAGCAAGAAGACAACATCTGGGTAGGTCATTATATAGCTTCTTCTTAATTTATACCTTTGGATGATAACCACATAAGGATCCCTCATGATGCCATGTCCTTAGTTTGTTTGTGGGATTTTGTCTATTGCAGATCTGCATTGTGTTAGTGTAGATATTACAAGATAAAAATAATATTCTGTCCTTAACTAAATATAATAATAATGGGACTCATGGGACATGGAGAATTCAAATTAGTATATGTACATATTATATATATATATGACATGTACTAAAAGACCAAAAAGAGACTGAGATTGAGCAATTGGATGGGCAGGGAGCAAATATATATAAATATATAATATTTTATTTATCTGTGTAATATAATATAACCTATGTTTTTTATTATATTATTCCTTCACTATCAATGGAAAGGTTTAACAATTTCTTATGCTTAACAAAAAAACTGGAGGTTTCTTCAAAGTCTACTGAAATGAATAATATTAATAACAATATTTGACTTTTTCTGCAAATCAGAGATTAGATCCTTAGTCGACTTTCCAAACAGTTTGGTTCTAAAGTTCAAATAAATCTCGGACATGTAACTAGGATGAAATGATCAACACTTTATATCAGAGCAGAAATTATAGAGGACAGAAAGAGCATTATCTCATAGTACTGTTCTATTCTTCACTTCCTTTCCTTCTCATAGCATACCAAAATTGGCTTCATCACAGGGCAAGTATTCTTCCCTAGGTAGGCATATCCATGTAACACATTAGAAGATCTCCATCTCTTTTCAGTAGTTTAACTTATCTAGTAACTCAACCTCAAATAGAGTCACAAGGAGTTGGACACAACTGAAATGAACTTATATACTCTAGTTACTCAGGATCAAAATTAGTTTTTTATACAAATAATATAAAATTTGAAAACAAAGTTAGAAATTTTAAAAATATCTTAAAATCAAAAAAGGTTCATGTTATTACTTGAGTATATACTAATTTGAATTTTAGGAAGGTATAGGAAGTGTAGGCCTAAGGAAGATCTGTCCATTGGATTTCAGGACTAAGTAGACCCCTACCCAGATAACAAAGATGAAACTGTTGGTGCTTGGGGTGGAGTCCCCTCAAGGAGGAAAGGCCATATTTGAACTGAGATCCTCCTGACTTCAGGGCTAGTTCTCTACCTACTAAGCCACTTAGCTGCCCCAAAATAAGCCATTCTTAAGAAAACTTTAAAATTACTTTTGTTTAAATGTTTCAGATTTTCTTCACCTCTCTCACCTTTTCACTTTGAAAGGACAAACAATATAATATCAATAATGCACAGGAAATTACATTAACATATTAGAAATATTGCAAAACAATGAAAAAAATATCAAGAAACAAAAAATTTAACGTATGCTGCAATTTACATTCAGAATTTATCAGATCTCTCTTAGTAGGAGGATAATATTTTTCATCATGAGTCCTCTGAAATTGTCTTGAATCATATATTGATCAGAGAACTTAAGTATTTCACAGTTGATCAATTTTAAATTATTGCTATTATTCTGTACAATGTTCTATTCCTGCTCACTTACCTTTGTATCAGTTCATATGTCTTTCAAGTTTTTTTTTTTTCTGAAACCATGCTGCTTTTCATTTCTTACAGCACAATAATATTTCATCAATGTTATAACCCCCCCCCATTCATGGTCATCCCCTCAATTTCCAGTTCTTTGTCATCAGAAAAAAATGAAATGTTCAGATATATTTCAAAGGCAGTCTGCAACCTTCTGAAAGGAGAAACTCTCCTCTCTCTCTACTCCCTACATCCCTTTCCATCTCTGTCTCTTAACGGGGAAAATGAGTGGAATGTTGAAATCTTGTCAATTTTTTTTTGTTGATAGCATAACATTTCCCACAATATCATCCAACTGGAAATTTCTATAAGCCATAGGGAGGAAGACATTGTGACAAATTTCTGGAATTCACCAATCAGGACACAAAGAAATTATCACATACTTCTCTCTATGTAGATGGGATAGAAAAGTATTATTCATCTGCAATAACCAGGATCATATCCAAGTAAAAGATACAGCTTATAGTCAAGTAGGCCAGAATCATGCAAATAAATTAGCTTTCAGAATAATAGGTCATAGATATTTAAAATCTATACATTCAAAGCTACCTCAGATGTCCAGAGTTGAAAGCTTTATATTATTATTATGCCTATTGTATGATATTTATATTATGTACTTTGTTTATTTTTATTTATTCGTTTTAAATTAATGATACATGTTTATAGATATGTAATTATAGATTTATATACATATATGTATAATGGATATGTTCCTCCTCAGAATAGAATCTCATGGTGAATAGAGGTCCCATCATTCTTTGTATTTGTACTCAAAATGCCTTACATATAATTGTCAAATAATTACTTCTTTGTTGATAAGCATAATGATGCTAAAATATAAAATTAGGCAAACTGTTTTTCGTTTGGCCATTTTATGATGCTAAAATATAAAATTAGGCAAACTGTTTTTCGTTTGGCCATTTTATTTTATTTTTAAACTAGATTTCACACAGAATATGTATATGTAATATACAGAGACATATAATATATAAACAAATATACATATGTACATATTTTTTCTATTTTATATGTTATATATACATATACATGCATATATATATATACACATACATACATACAGAGAGAGAGAGAGAGAGAGACATATACATATATATATATATATATATATATATATATATATATATATATACCAGTATCTTAAAGGATAAGCTAAAAAAAATCAATAAATAAGGGATTTAGCTATTCTAGCTAAGGATTTTGTTGCCAAGAATGTCTTAAAAAGACATGACCTGAAATGGTATTACTTGGCAGATCTGCTAAGCCATAGGACTAGATGGTAGAAAGATAAATGTATTTGAATTATGTCTCATAAATTCACTCTGTGAATAACCCACATTCATCCCCATTTTCTTATCTATAAAATGGATATAATAATAGCAACCATTTAATACAGTTGTTGTGAAGATTAAAAGAGATTTCAAGAGATTATTTATTTATTTGCTTGTTTTGTTTATTTATTTTAAGAGATTTAAAAAGATTAATAAGAGATTTTAATTTAAAAGATTAAAAGATGCAAAGTGACTTGCATAATTTTAAAAAATAAGTATTAGTAGTAGAGTAATGGCAGTAATGATAATGGAAGTAATGGTGCTGGGAAGAGGAGGAGAAGAAAGGAGGAGAAAGAGAAGAAAACAGTAAGATTAAGATTAATGATCATAGATTGAATCTGAAAAGGACTTTAGAAGTCAGTCCAATAATATCATTTTAGAGAGTTGGAAACTGAAGTATAGAGTTGTATTATGTGTATGCTGGGGTCATATAGGAATTAATTTCTGATATGGAATTGGAATCCATGTCCTCTTGACACAAGTTCAGTGACCAATTCATTATACCACATCTAATTTCTGTAATGATTATGACTTTGTCATTCATAAAGACATTAAGTATTCTGAATGAAGGCATTTTCACTGGTTTTCCTTATATATTTGGAAATGTCTTTCTTTAACTTTTGAATTCCCCAGCTTCTGTCAAATCTGAGCTAAAATTCATACTTTTATGAGAAATCTTTCTCATGTTCCTTAATACTAGTGTCTTCCCTCTGTTGCTTGTCTCCAATTTTTCTTGTATGGATCTTGATTGTACAGTTATTTACAAGTTATCTCTTCCAAAAGGGGTATCATTGAATTGTTGGTAGAGTAATGCACTAGTCTAACCATTTTGGGGACTAATTAGGAACTAGTTAGGAACTAAGGGATATAAAATTGTATATTTCCTCGATGCAGCAATATCACACTATTGGGTTTTTATCCAAAAGAGATCAGATATGAAGGGAATGGATTTGTTGAGACAAAAATATTTAGAGCATCTCTTTTTTGTGCTAGCCAAAGTAGAGGAATCTAGGAGATGCTCATTAATTGGAAAATGGATGAACAAGTTGTGGCATATTATTATGATAGAACACAATTGTGCTAAGGCAAATGATGAAAGATGTGATTTTAAAAAATCAAAAAAAACATGATAAGACTTATGTTAACAGATGCAAAATGAAGTGATAAGAATTAGGAAATCATTTTGCACAGTAACAACAATCCTATTATGATGATCAACTATGAAAAATTTGACTGTACTGATCAGTAAAATGATCCAACATAATTCCAAAGGACTTAAATATATTTTTTAAAAAAGAGGTTATCCATTTTCAGATGGAGGATTAATGAACAATACAAACTGAAGTATAATTTTATCACTTTTAATGTTTTCTTGCTTTTAAACAAATTGGCTAATATGGAAATACATTTTGCATGATTTCACATATATAATTGATGTGTTACTTGTTTTTTTTTTTTTTTTTTTTTTTTTTGGGTGAGTTAGAATGAAATGGGAGGAGGGAGAGAATTTGGAACTTAATTTAAAAAGGAAAAAGTGTTAAAAGTAAATTAATAAGATCTTTATAAAAAACAAAAAGGAATTATATTTTTCCTTTCATTGTAACCACAGTGCTTAGTGAGGTGACTAACATTAAATGCATGGTTGATTAACTTTGTGTTGACTGACTACTTTTCTAGCATGAACATTATTTGAAGACACAATAGTTACTTTGTTGTTACTGTTCAAGTTGTAGCTGACTCTTCACAATCTTATTTGAAGTTTTCTTGGTACAGATACTGGAATGGTTTTCCATTTCCTTCTACAACTAATTTTACTGGTGAGGAAATTAAAGCAAACAGTTGAGTGACTTACTCAGAGTTACACAGATAATAAATATCTAAGGCTGGATTAGAAATCAAATCTTTTGGACTCCAGATCTAATACTCTATCCACTTAACTATCTAGATGTCTAAATTAAAGTTTATGTAAAGGTAAAAGAATAGTCTGAACTGTATCCATTTCCCAACGCCTTGGTATTTGCTACTGATTCACTGATTTGCATTTACATTGAGGATGACAATCATTTATTTATTCTTTGCATATATTAGTAAATTCTCTGTCTACGTAAGCTTGGCTTTTCAAAATGCCAAATATGGGGGGGGGGGGGGAAACTTAATAAATGTATCAATTGGCTCTAATGCTTTCTTGTCTTTGTTGTTATGAATACCTTAAGCCAGGAAACAATCTATTATGTAAAGTGGAAAGAGTCCTAAATTTGAAATCAGAAGTTAGGGTCAAATTTGAGCTTTTGTTCCTTCCTAGCTGTGGGACAGCAAATCATTCAGTCTTTGGGAACCTTAATTTCCTTATTTCCAAAATGAGGACTTGAAGTGCACTTTCCACTCTAAAGATTATGATTCTTTGCTTCCTATCACGACTGGTAGTGTGTACTGCTCCATATAAGTGTCAGCTCTTCTATTTTAATCTCTTAGAAGCTGAAGATTTTGTTTAGCAAAAATTATGCATGGTGCTTTTAGGTCTCTTCTATATTGTGATCGAATTTTCAGAATTCCATATATTCACACAGGGGAAGAGAGACAGAGACAGAGACCAAAGAGAGAGACAGACAAAAACAAAGACAAAAAGTCAGAGAAAGAAAAAGAGAGACAAATACAGACAGATTGGATATTTAACAACAAAGGTATTAATTTGTCTTTATGTTTGTTAAGATTTATCATTTTTACTTACACTTATAATTCACTTAAATTTAATAAATACTAATTAACATATAGATATTAAGCTCTCCCCTCCCTTTAATCTATCCATATTGTATTCTCTCTCTCTCTCTCTCTCTCTCTATCTTTTTTAATCAAGAAAAAGCAATGATTCATAGTGGATAGAATTAATTTGGAGCCAGGAAGGTCTTCTGGGTTAAAGTACTATATCTGATATGAATTTACAGAGCAGTGGCATATTGCAAAGTATGTAACAAATAGCCCTCCAAAGCTCAACAAACTTTTTAGTATTTTCTGCATTTTTAGCCTTTTTTCTATTGTCATCGTAAGTCAAAATAAAAGCAATAAAGCAATAAAATAAGTCCGTATCCAATATTTCTAGTATGTGTTCATTAGGAAAATTATCTCTCATAATATATTTGTATCTAACTCCAACATACTCATGGGTAATCTTGTGTAACTCATATAACTTCTATATGTTCTAGGAAATTCCCTAATGCTATATAGTGACAGGCAAAGTGCTGACCCACATTAGAAGAGGAAGTATATTCGTCCAGAAATTCTCTCCTCTATTGACATCACAGGTCCAATCATCATATCATCGAGGAGATTTTACTCTTATCTATAAACTGTAAGATATTATTCTATTCAGTCCCTTTTCTAGATTATTTTACAAACATTCAAAATTAAGTCAAACTACACCAAACCCTGAGGAATCATACTCTTCATATTTCTTCATCCAAGTAACTGTCCTTTTATTCTTGCCTTTTGCTTTCTGGTTTTTAGCAAGTTCCTAGTCTAGCAAAAACTTTTTTCTACTTATGAAATTTTTTTTTAAATATCACTTGACTTGGGCTTTTTTAAAAATAAAGGCTTTAAAAAGTCTTAATTGGTGACAATCTGAATTCTTCTATTTTGAATATATAATATTCTCTTCAGTTGAGATGATTACAACAAAATCCAGTCTCTTAGATACCTTATTTAAACATTGTTTTTAAGTAATAATCACTATATCAGTTAAGCATTTGCCAAAAAGATATACCATATTTTTTATTACTTTTCATGCTTGTGCTTTATCACTAGACATAGTTTTATAAATAGTTATTCATATTAACTCATAAGATATTATTTCTAGAACTGTGTCATATGATTAAAATAGAATCAAAAAACAAAAATAGAACACTCCGATGTCCTTGATTAACAGGATTGTCTTAAGAACACATGAGCTGCAAATTATGGTGATGACAATGATAAAATCTGTCAGGAATCATTTCATCATATAACTAAAGAGTTAAGTAACTGTTCTATATAGTACTTGATTTATTTCAATATTCTGAGGTAAATTTCAAGGAAAGGTAAGCTTCTGCTATTATGTTATTTATCATGTATAACAGAAACTCATATTAACAATTCTGTAGAACTTCAAACTTAAAAAAAATATTTCTTCACAAACTGTAACTTGTATATCAATCATTATTTCCATTTTACAGAGGAGGAAAATGAGGTTTGAAAAGGTGAAAGGATAAATATAGTCAGGACATTTTGAGATGTGGATTCAAAAACAGCTTTTTGTGATTCCTTTTCATTATACCACAATGCCTAAAATAGGGCCATTCTCCTCTTTAATAACTTTATTTTGCTCTTTTTATATAAGGGGGGAAACCAAGCTATAACTATTATGTTACCATTTCTAAATTTTCAAAAGGTGCCCTTTAATGACAAAGACCACATAAAATTATGTTCTAGAATTCAGAATAAAAGTAGTTTGGGCCAAGGAGTTTGCAAGGACCTTTTTCAATTCCAAGGAAACCACAGAAATCAACTGCCTCATAAGGCTTCTCTGGTCAACTTTGTGACTTTCTATGATGCCTTTTCCTGACTTGTTTGATGCCTATTCGACTTCATTTAATTTCTTATATATCAGCCTTTGGTTTTGTCATCTTTTACCTCTTCCCATTTAATTTCTTGATCCCTAAGAATGATCTGATTATTAGAATTGCATCTTGCTTGCTCACTATGTGAATCAAATAATCAGCTTCCTTTGCACTTTGTACTTCTAGACTGAACTATTTCCTTTTATTTCCATTTAGCAAACAGTTGTCAACCTCCCAATGTTTGCCCACATGCCTGGTACCTGTGGTTGGGAATGGATCTTAAAAGATGTGGTCAATATGAATCATCAGAGAAACCTAAGGGGCATATTATACCGACTCAAAATAGTATGATTAATATAAAAAGGAGGCCATTAGCAAGATATGTGTGGGAATAGTACATCAACTCCTAATTAGTCCTAATTGGTTAAAACAGAAGGGACATTTGAGTCAGTTTCCTCTTTTGTAAGGAGAAATGATTGCTTACTAGATGGCCTCTAAAAAGCCTTACAGCTAGAGATCAATCCCCAGGACCTAATAATATATGTTCTTAATTTAAGTACAAAACAACAAAATACATTTGTGAGCTGTATGCTTGTCTAGCTTTTCATTTCATTAATTCCCTTAGTTTGTAACATAGTCAACTCCCTTGAAACACTCTGAAGTGATATAAACAAATGCCTAAATCTTCCATTTTCTTTAATCTTTTTAATCCTTTTAATCTGAAAATTGACAAATCTACAACTCTGTTTTTGTCTAGTGCATCTCCCCATGCTGTTTAACTTCTTCAAAGAACAAGTGCTAATTTGTATGTGCTCATATGTCAATTTAGCATGTAGTACAAATAGGAAGGAAGCAGAGACTCTTTTGGATTAATATTCACATGGAAGGCTTCTAGGGGAGAACAGATGTGTTTAATCTATCCAACAAACTGGTCACATTTATAACAGGATGGAATTCAGCACCTGGCACCTAAGACAGGGAGAATACTGTGCTCAAAGCCAATTCTCCCAAATCCATTTGTATTTAAATGATCTTATTGTGAAAATACTTAGTGATGCACAGGAAACTGGGCTTATCATTGTATTTTCAATATGAATAAATATATATAGATTGTTAAATTCGCTGGCTATTGATTAGAAAGCTTGCAAATGAAACGAAATCATTTTCACATGCAGTCACACTGAAGTGTTTTTAAAAAATCTTATAACAATAGCTGCCTTAATAATTTCAATTCCAAGTGCCCCATAGGTCTGACTACTCCAAAAGTCAACTAGTCAATTTGTTCAAAGAGAAAAAAAGGAAAATTGAAAAGTAATTAGGAGAAACTCTATCATGATTCATTTTATGCCTTTAGATTCATTTTCATTCCCATTGTTTCATTTCTGATTTGGATTTGTCTTCTCATTCCTCTTCCTTTTTTTCTCCTGAACTCTTCAACTGTCTCAGCTCTTTCCCCTCTTTTCCATTTTCATTGCTTCCCTCTCTTAACTTCTTTTCTATCTTCTCTCTCTCCCTGTTGCCTTCTCCCTTACTTTTTCAACTCTTTGATTCCTTCTATTGTTCTCATTATCACTTCTCCTGTTCTGCTTCCTTCTTTCCTTTCCTTATTTTCTCCCCTTCTTATTTTTATCATTCTCAATATCTCTTCTTGTTTTTTCTCCTCTAAATTCAAAGTAGTAAAGAAGTAGAGGAGTCAAAAAGAAAGGAACAATTATGATTCATTTTGTCACTTTTTCTAAATTAAAAACCCCCACAATTCTACTACTTATATTTTGATGTTTAATAGAAACCTAAAAAATAGGGGGAGAGATAGTTTTGTTTGTTTGTTCCCCATTTTTATATCCCTTCAAATGGTTCCAGGATAAAACAAAACCCTGATAAGAGATGAGAAACTAGTTATAAAAGGCAGTTTCCATTTTCAAAAATATGAGTAGCTACCATTGCAATCACAGACAGGTGGAAACAATCAGAACAATCACAAAATAGAAGGGTAGATCTAGATCAGTTCTATCTTAACTAGAAGTTAAGAATTTGGGGAATGGAGGAAGGTGGAGTATACTAAAGTTACTATCAAGCTGATCCCTTTTCCTTCCATTTAGATTCATAGGGGAAAGTTTAAAAAAAAAAAAAAAAAAGCAGCAAAAAAAAAAAAAAAAAAAAAGCAGCAATATTTAAAACTAAAGCCTCAAAGGGGAAAGAAAAAAAAAAAAAAAAAAAAAAAAAAAAAAAAGCTAAGTTCCCTTTGTACATACTAGCCAAGAAACTTAGTCAATTAAGCTAATTAAAGGTGTTTGGCCATGGGGACTAGCAGTAGACAAAGTGGCTAGAGAATGAACCTGGGGAGTTTCTGACTTGGAAACTGGTAGGTTTCAGGCCAAACTTAAATGTTCCAAGCTCTAAAGGTCTAGTCATCAGAGAGGAATAATAGAGACATGGCAGGAATTTCTGGGTAGTTAAAGTCTCCCAGGCGTTCTAAGAAAAATTAGAATACCTTATATCTTAGTAGTAAACCAAGCTTGATTGTATTAATTAGTATAAAAATTAATCAAGAGAGTAGGAATCACTAGTGGATTGGGAGATGATTTCATAGACCTTCAAAAAGACATGAATCCCACCTCTAAGGTATGCTGGCTCTGTGATCTTGAGCAAGTCATTTAACTTTTCCGCAGTGACTTCTGTGCAACTCTAAGAATGTATATTTCAGAACAATTGCCAATCTCTATTGATAGAGGAGGTCCTTCACTGGAAGTTTCTCATACTATGAAATCATATTTCCATAGAAACAATCAAAACATTTCATATAAAAGACCATAAATTTGTCTTATGTTAAGAACTATATGCTCTTGATGACATCAATAATTAATGTCACTTTTAAAAGTTAAATGGTAATTTTATTGTATATTTAAAATGAATAGCAAATTGTACTTAATAGATTTATAGTTTCAATTACAATCTTTTTTCTATTCTATTATGCTATAGAAATGCTTGTTTTATTTGTAAGTTCAGAATAACATAAATACTAAAAATTAATGTTTAATCAATTTTAATTAAAATAGAATATTTTAATTTTTGAATAATAAACAAGCAGTAAGATATATGGTTTAAATATCTAACCAATTTCATTTATCTATGCCTGAAAGCCATATCTCCTACATTCTAAATACAACCATTGCCAAACTATTACTTCCTAGTTGTATAAGACAGCTGCCCTTTGGCAGAGTGAACAGATGGAATCATCTATACCTTTTTAATTCATTTCAACTCTATCTCCACAAAATTATCAACAATTTCAGTTCTAGGGGAGCTTCTCCAGAAGTTGCTGAACTCCTCTCTCCCTTACAGTAGAGTCAACAGACATTTGTTAAGAGCTTCCTGTGAACACACCACAACACTAAGTGTGGGAATAAAAAAAAAAAAAAAAAAAAAAAAAAAAGGCATGTGACTATCCCTTCTCTCAAGGAATTTAGAACTTAATGGGAGAAAATCGTGGAGAGGTATATAAATGTTGGGCAGCTAGGTAATGCAATGAATAGAGAGCCAAGCCTGGAGTCAAGAAGTCCTGAGTCCAAGTTTGGTCTTAGAGACAGACAAGCTATGTGACCATGGACAAGTCACTGAAACCTGTTTGTCTCAGTTTCCTCATCTGTTAAATAAGTCAGAAAAAGAAATAGCAATTCCAATATATATGTCAAGAAAAATCAAATGAGGCCACAAAGAGTTGGACATGAGTGCACAACAATATTATTTATTTGGCTGAGGAAAAAAATTAAAAGGAAAAATTCGGAAAAGAATTGAGAGAGATGCAAAAGGAAATACAAAAAGCAAGAGGAGAAGAATGCCTTAAAAAAGTAAAATTGGCCAGTTGGGAAAGAAGGTATAAAAGCTCACTGATAAAATAATTCCTCAAAAAATAGAATTAAGCAAATGGAAGCTAATGACTTTATGAAAAAACAAGATACAATAAAACAATATCAAAAATAAATGAGAAAATAGAAAATAGAAGTACCTGTAAAGTTTTTCTTCCACAATTTGACCCAACACTTTGTAATTCCATTTCCTCTGTCCATTTGTTCAGCAAGCAAATTGTTTCATAAGTAGAATAGCCCAGGTTGTTCTATCAATTTATCTTATATGAACAAGATTTTAAAATATTTAATAGCAATCTTAATGTAATCACACATCAAAATGACAAAATCAGGTCTGATCATTGGATAAAGAATAATTGAGAATAATAAGCCACAGACTTTAACAAATACTACTAGGGAAAAAAAAAAAAAAAAAGTAATAATATTTTGTAACTTTCCCCCAATCTTGCATCTTCTCTATTGCAAATATATAACAAGATTTTAATTTCCCATTGACAGGGCTAACACACCTCATAATGTAGGCCATAAAGATGAGTTGAGTAACATATTCAGAATATAGAGAGAAGATAAAATTGGTAACGAATTAGGGACATTTTGTTTTAGCTTTATGTAAAACTAAAATTTCAATCCCAGTTTAAATGAAAGAAGTAAAAGCTAGAAAATAAAACACTAAAACACTTCTATACAAATCTTTGAATTAGAAGTTAAGGTTCTGCTAGGTTCCATGTTCCCTAATAAAAATTTACAAGCTCTTCTAACATTTACAAGCTCAGACTTTTCAGGCTCTAAAAAACCATAAACATTTTAAAAACACTCTACTGTGTTGATAAAATGAAAGGACTTGTGGTTGATAATTTTTCTGTCCATGACATGCCTAGGAGGATTATTTTATTTCCAGAACTATTGATCTTCCATTTCATTGCCACATACATTATAATCAATTATATATGTATGTGTGTATATATATATATATAATTTACATAAACAATTATAACAATTAATAAATTATATATAATATATAAACAATTATAACAAATCTCTGAAGAGAATTTTAGGAAAAAAAGAGAGTAAAAAAAAAAAAAGGATTTTTGTAAAAGACTTTCTACTTTCAGCTACTTTTATACAATGACAATGACAATGCAAACAGCTGAAGGCAACCCTTAGAGAAAAGCAGAAAGGGTTTTAAAGCATGCTGATGACTCCTGTCTGCAAATTAGTTGTATAAAATTCATGTAGACTTAATAATATAGACAAATCAATTCTTCATATTTCCTTAAGCTCCCTAGTTAAAAATAGATTCATAAATAGGATTTTACTTAGAAATATAAATAGATAGACTGTCTGACAAACTGATAGACTGGCTGACAGATTGACAGACTGACAGACTGATAGATTGGCTGACAGACAGAGAGACAGACAGACAGACAGACAGACAGATAGATAGATAGATAGATAGATAGATAGATAGATAGATAGAGATGAGTGTTGTGATTTTACTGGCCTGAGGAACTCTCAGGTGAGCAACGCCCTCTTCTAATGCAGGTCAGAACTTCTACAACTTGCAGTCCTTAAAGAGTTGTTTAGAGAATTGAATCACATGGCTTGCCCAGGACTATCCAGTAATTTTGTCTCAAATTGAGAATTGAACCAAAGTCATCCTGAATTTAAGGACATCTCTCTCATAACCATATCAACACAGAGAAAAACAAATGTGCAAAAATAATTTGTAAAAAACATGCAAAATTCATGTACAAAATTCTACACAAGCATTCAGAAACAAGGCATCATGTACGTATATGTGACACATAAAGACCCAAGGACAATGTATATTGTTTAATGTGATGGAAACAAGACCATTGTTAGAATTACAAGGTGAGACCTTGGCATATATATAGGTAGCTGATAGAGCACTGGTCTTGGAATCAAATTTTATCTCAGTCACTTTCTATCTATGTGATGTTGGACAAGGCTTTTAATGTTTCTACTTTAGTTTCCTCATCTGTAAAATGGGTCTATTTACAGAACCAATCCTCCAGACTTCCTATAAGAATGTAAACAAGTTATACAGTGCTTTATGGATTTTCAGAGCATTTTGGAAATCCATAAAGCACTGTATCAATCTTGGTTATTAATTATTGTTTTTCTTCTTCTTGTGATTGTTGTCATTTTCTATAAATCACACATGGAGATTCAGATGAGACTGGAGATGAATAAGTATAAATATATTTTCGTTATTGTAAAACAAATTCATAGAATATGCTTTACTGATGATGATTGAAAAATATTACATATTAGTTTGATATGTGAATTGAAGACTTTAGACACTTTATTTTATGCTATCTTCATATTGGTCCCTAAATGTTCCATGACTGTAGATCTTTCTCAATTAATTTTTAAACACAACAATTGTTAGAGGGCAAAAGTTCTATCTTACATTTTTTTTTTTTTTTATTGCTCATAGCATCTATGACAGTGTTTTCATACTGTTGTCATTGTGATAGCTTGTTGTTCATTTATGTGCAACTTTATCTGATTCCATTTGGATAGGGTTTTCTTGACAACAATACTGGAATGATTTGACATTTCCTTCTCTAGTTTGTTTTACAGATGAGAAAACTGAGGAAAGCAGGGTTAAGTGATTTGTTCATAATCACACAGCTACTAAGAGTCTGAAGCTCTATTTGTACTCAGGAAGAACAGTTTTCCTGACTTTAGGCCTCATATTTTATCCTCTGCATCGCTTTGTAGAAATACATGACATTCAAGTAAGAAAATAAAGTACATTTTCTGTGCTTTGGACCAAAATGTATTACACCATTGAAGTATGCACCTTACTATATATGAAGAAAGCTGAATTATTACTCTGAATTAATTCATCTCTCAATCAGAGTCAAAATATATAATCCAAATTTATAATAGATATTACTGTTCTTAGCTACATGTGTGATTTGCCAACTAGGAAGTAATTTGGAATTAGAAAATTATTTGGGATGGGTAACATGATGGAAATTGAATAAGTATTAGTTTTATAGTTCTTTGAAGGTTCAAAACACAATAAAGCTCTGTTAAAGAGAAACTTGCTAGGAAAAGAAAAATCTATATTTATATATATTTGGATAATTGCAACTCAAGTAGTATCACTTGTATATAAGGAGTTATAGAGGAGGCTCTCTGTTATTAAAAATATGAATTGAGTCTTCGCCAACAAAATAGACTTTAGCCCAATGACATTTTATTATATATGATTTCTTATCTCCTTTCTTTTACCAATCCCATCACTTTTGTCCAGATCTTGATCATCTCATACTGAGATCTCTAACACAGCCTTTTAGCTGCCCACTATGATTACTCTCTCCTATCCAATACATATTGAACTTCATTGGCAGAGTAATATTTCTCCTACAGCAATTTTATCACATCACTTTTGATCAAAACCATCTAATAACTAACTCCTTTATTCATATTGCCCAAGGTTTAAATTCTTTTGCTCAGTTTCAAGGTCTTACCGACCTAATTTATTTATTCCCTAACATATGTTCTTTTCTCTAATTATGCTATGTCTATTAACTTTGTGCCATAGTTCTCTTTTAATGTCCTGACTCAGTTTCCCTAATTGTCCTATTCAGTTACTCTGCCTCAGGTTATAACTATTCCCTCTTAATGTTAGGATAAAGGTCTTATATCTTAGACCTTAGGAAATAGTCATTATCTCTTAATGTTTGATAGGATAAAGGTCTTTACCATTTTAGACATCATTAGAATTTCAGGAGCTTCTCCAGTACCTCCCTCTCTAACGCCTGCCTCCATTATATAATCCCCTTCCAGGTACCTCCCCCATTATGTCATTATTCTTGTTACCCGATAAAAGAATCATGTTATCAGACATTCAGGGATGGATTCTTTGAGTGATAGGCTGAATGAGACTCATTCAGCCCTGGGGCCAACCATGGATCCATTTGGTCCCAGTAAATCTCTCTATTTAATAAATTATTGAATTGTCCTCTCTTCTGTATCTTACTCAGTTTCTCCTGCATTACATTAAAAGCTGTTATGTCCATTCCTTACATTTATTTTTATTCAGTTTAATATATTAGATTCAGACCATAGCTTTAGGATTTTCAGATCTTTTTGGATTCTACTTCTGTCATCCAAACCTTAGCCTTTCTTATCTTAATGTTATTTGCAAATGACCCTGGACAAGTCATTTAGCCCTTTTTGCCTCCATTTTTCATTTGTAAAGTTAGCTGGAGGAAGCAATAGAAAATCCAATCCAATATATATATATATTTTTTTAAGTGCCAGAACTTAATAAGGATCTCAGAGTACGTATAGGCTGATTGTTGTGACCCATTATGGCCACATTATTTCCTTGAAATTAGGAATTTAAGTAATCTTAGAGGCCTCATTTCTTAGGTCTTTGGCACAAATCAGTTTGTAATATGATAGTAGCTTTCCAAATTCAGGGAGAGTATTAAGAAAAATTCCAAAAAAAGTAGTGTATAAGAGTAGGGGGGAAAGTTTGTTGTGATGACTGAACATTGAGTGCATTCCTGGTGGAAACATTGCCAGAAATTGTTTCCAGGATGGATAAGGGTGCCTCCTATTCTAGCTGGGTGGACATGGGTTATTTAGCAACATAATGGGAAATGTAAACATGACTGGAAATAAGGTAAACAAACAAGAGGGCCAACTTCTTAAAATCGGTAGGTCTTGTGCTCCTGGCATTTTGTGGAGATAAGCACTTGGGAAATTCATTTGAGCTGAGCATTTTAACAAAAGCAGAGGTGCTCTATTAGAGAATAAGATATACCTGGAGGCAGAGAATATAAAACAGCATTCAAAAGAGTTGTTCTTACAAGCTTAAGCAATGCCTATGAGCAATAAATAGCACTGTTCTGAAGTCACTTTCAGAAAGATTAAATGGCAAGTCAAAATCCTTCAGCCAAAATACAGGCTTTTGTCTAAATTACTGAGGCCAGAGAAAATTGTGTGACCTCTCTCACACCAATCTGTTGAAATAGGTTGACAATGTTAACATCACCTCATAAAAAGGGGAAGTTATTAGAGTGGTATATCCAATCCAACAAATTTAGTTATCTAGGGTATAGAAGGCCACAAGCTATGGATCCTAGGTGAGAACTCAAGATCTAGAGTTGAAACTAGGCTGAACCTAGGCATGAAATGTTGCAGCAGGGCACACTTATAGAAGGGTCCAAATCTAGGAAGTCAGGGCAGAACCACAAGTTTAGCCAAGCTAAATAGTAGAAATTGGGTCTGTATTTTCATACCAAAAGTTAGAGGAATCAGTGAGTTCAAAGACATCCAAAAATTCTGAAGAAGTAAGAACTGGGAGGAATAAGGCAGGGACTGAGCAGGGTATCACAAACCTGTTGACTTTGATATTGAAATCTATTCAATGGATGGTTCTTGCTTACACTTAACAGTAATGAAAGTATACCTAGAAAACAGATATGTCTATATTTGTATAATACCAACATCCATATATCCATAATATTATTCCTGAAGACTGACCATGTTATTAAAAAGTATATGTGTGCTATTAGCAAACGTTTTAAGACAAGTCAAATTTAAATATCATGTGAATCAGAGACTTTTATTTTATTTTTGTCTTTGCATCGCCAGTGTCTAGAACATAGAAAGTACTCAATAAATATTTGTCAAATTGAGATGAATTTGGATTTCTTCTATATATAAACTACTGACCTAGATTAGTTCACATTCTCTCTCTCTCTCTCTCTCTCTCTCTCTCTCTCTCTCTCTCTCTCTCTCTGTCACATATACTGTTTTATTTAAATATTTATATATTTAATATGCCCTGTAATGTTTTTCAATGTATAAATGTGAAGTATTTATACTCTATGTACTGTGTGATGAAATATGCATTGATTAAACATAATACTAAGTATTTAAGATTATATAAACTATACTTTGCAAAAAATCCAATAAGACATCTAGTCAGTTGCTTAAGTAGGTAGTTAGGTGGCACAGGACATAGAGTGCTGGGCCTGGAGTCACAAAGACTCATGTTCCTGAGTTCAAATCCAGCCTCACACACTTACTAGGTCTGTGACCCTGCACAAGTCATTTAGCCCTTTTTGCCTCCATTTTTCATTTGTTAAGTTAGCTGGAGAAGGAAATAGAAAACCACTCCAGCATCTTTGCCAAGAAAACCCTAAGTGGGGGCCACAAAGAGTTGGATGTGACTGAAATGACTGCAAAACATCAAGTCACTTAAGTACTTAAACATTTATCAAAGATGCAATAACAAGATCAAATGTTGGACTTCCTCAGAGTATTAATGTGGAATAATAATGTAGAGTTGAAAGGAATAAAATCATTTACAGATTGGTTTGATCTCCTATATTATGTTTTAGCTTATTTGTTCTTCACTTAAATTAAGAGAAAAGTTTGCTATATTTCTGCCATCATATTCAGGCTTTATGTGTTAAAAGTCAGTAGCTAGAAAAGCAAAATAATATATTTTTTAAAAGTTCATAACAAAAAACAAAATGATCCCCTTCCTAGTAAATGTTAAAACTATCACTTTGCTATACATGAGAATGAAGTACAAAGTCAATTGTTGTTTGTCCTTCCTTCTTGAAGACTATGACATCTGGGAGATGATACCATGACATGAAAGTGAATTAGATTTAAGTGAAGGAGGGCTGTGCAAGGTCACCTGCCTCATTTTCCCCTCAAAAACCAAATAGGGTCCAGTGGTAAGACACAGATCAAAATGACTGGAGATGGCCCTGGATGAAATGAGAGACCTTGGCCTTTTTAAGCTAAGGTTTCAACAGATCTCAGTTTTATTGAGACCATAACCTATTCACTAATTAAAATTAGGTAGCAATTGAAGCAAAGAATCTCCTTTTTATACTTAGTCAAAAAACAAAACAAAACAACACCTAAATAAATAAACCTGGGAGGTGAAGACTCTCAAAATTTCTGGCCAAAGCAGAAATGATTAGTATTTATACTTAATCAAAGTCAACCAGGACTCAAACAAAGACCAAATAGGGCTTGGCCTAGGACTTATTAATGGTCAGTGAGAATCAGATTGGTTTTGACTTAAGTCACAGTCCTTAAGAAAGAAATCTAGCCAGCAAACCCGAAGTAAACAGGGTTTGGAGGTATTAAAGATAAGAGAAAAAATACTTTTAAGATCATCTCTATCTGAAGTATAAAGGAAGGAAGGAGAAAAGGAAGGAAGGAAAGAAGGAAGGGAGGGAGGGAGCAAGAGAGGGAGGGAGGGAGAGAGAGAGGGAGGAGTCTTCCAACTGAACAATTCCAGTTTATGGGATAGCTTTACTCACAGAAATGTTGTTTGTCCATCATTCTTGAAGAGGACTATAGCATAAGGGAAGTGATGCCATGACATGCTGGTGAATTGGATTTAGGCACAGCTCTCCTTCACAAAGCAATTAGTTCTTTTCCATTTTATTTTATTTTATTTTATTTTATTTTATTTTATTTTATTTTATTTTATTTTATTTTATTTTATTATTTTATTTATTTTTTTTAATTTAATTTAATTTAATTTAATTTAATTTTATTTTATTTTATTTTATTTTCCCAGCTCAAAGTATCCTTGGTGGAGATATTTCCCCTTACCTCTTCATTCCACACAGATTTCTGTGTATTCTGAATTCCCCCAGTAATGATTCCCTGCTCAAATGTAATTTAAAATTTAATTGTGTAATTTTGCAATTTTCCCTGATGTTTCATGAATATTATTCTTATCTTTTAAATTAGAGCATTTCCTCTTGAAGGCAACGACCATGTATTGCACTTTGTAACATTTTCCAAGGTACCCAGCACAGAGTCAGATCCATCATAGTAATTTAATGAATATTTATTGGGTTTTTTGGACTGAAATGATTGTCAGGCATGACAATATTATATTTCAGCTAATGGCCTGGTAGTGATAAAATCTAGATATTTTCTAAAATTACTTCTTTATGATAACAAATTTCATTGCAAAGCAAGTTATTGAGAAATTTTCTAGAAATTATCTTTCATTCACAGCTTGGTAAATCAGTTCTCATACATAAAAATTATTAATAGGTATAGATTAATGTTAGATGTTTTTGATGAGTGAATGATCCCATGCAATTGGATGGAAATGAGAAAAACATACAATGATAGAGACTATAAAACTTCTTGAAGTAGATGAAAGGTAAAGTAGTATATACAGAAGGAGAGTGAGGTGCATTATTTCATTAATTGGTTCCAAGAAATAATTTGCATTTACTATATAAAAATGTGGGCCTCAAATGTACATTTTGTAAATGATTAATACTTATTTGGCTAGAGCTAAAAAATCATGTGGGAACATATATTCTTGGACTGAATAAGGAAACCTGATATCTTTTGGATATTGGTATCTGAATATGTAGTTTGATGCTTTTTTTTTTATAATGGAATCACCCCATTTGGATGGGAAAACAGAAAAAAAATGTCAATAAAACGTTCATTTACACATAGATTACTTTGTCTAATACTCATAATTATGAGAATAGATTAAGACATGCACTTTTCTTTTAAAGTGCTTGGTCAAATTTTGGGCAGCTGCATATTATATTAGAGCATAAATAATGTAGAACAACTATGATTGTGCTCCAAATTAGGAAAGGAGTAAGAAAAAGAAATAAATATTTATTGAGTACCCACCATTTTCCAGGATTCGTGCTAAATACTTAACAAATATCACCTCATTTGATCTGCCAGATTGAAGGAGTAGGAATAGAATTTGTCATCTTTCTTTAGACTAAAAAACAAAAGAAATTAATAGCAAATTAACAAGAATAATTATTTAAGACAGGAAACCATCAGATGGCAATCTATAGATCTCATTTCCGTCTTTGCTCTGTTACACCCCTTACCTCAATTGAAAGCACACTTATTGTTGCTCGGGGCTAACACAAAATCTTAAAGGCAGTTTTACTGTGTATTGGAATCTGGCAACTGTACAATGCAGTCACCAGAATTACAAGGATCCCCTTCAAATCCTTTCTGTACCATTTAATGCCTAAATATGTGACCTTCTATAAATCACTTAAACTTTCTGAGGGAATTTGGATAGATAATCTCTGTTGTTTCTTTCAGATCTAAATCTTTGATCTTATCTGCTTTCTTAAATCAACAAGGTACCTGCACTAACTTAAAAAGGAAACCTCAATATAGAAAACTTAATACTTAAAAAAATAAAATTTTATAATGATCATTTTAATAACATCTGATACCTGTATGATTGCAGCAAAATAAAACATCTTTCATTTTAAATATATTCCAAAATACAAATTAATTAAATAAATAAAAATATGGATACTTGCTAACTGTTTTCAATCTAAATAATTTAGAAAAACAGGAATTTGAGACAAACACAGCATGCTCAAATACATATTTATCTTGGGTTAGGAAAAAGAAATATAAAGACACAGGTAGAGATCACACTACTACATTAAGAAAAGCAAAAACTTTTAAGTTTCAAATTCTGGTTTGCCAAATTTTGTAAGCATGGATACATCATTTCATTACCTTTAAAATTAAGAGTCTAAACTTGATTTTTGTTAATCTCCTTTCCAGTTATAAATATTATGGCATGTCCAGTGAGTTTCTTTGAGCCTTGATTTAATAAATGAAGCGCAAGTCATTTGATATGCCTTATGAGGTTGTACTGAAGGATTTGTATGGTCCTTTCCAACATTCAATCTCTGATCCTGCAATGAAGTTTAGATGCAAAACTTTCAAAAAAAAAAAAAAAAAAAAGAAAGAAAAAAAGAAAGTAAGAAAGAAAGAAAAAGTAGGCTGGTAAGGGCAGCCAGATAGTAGAGTATAGAGTGCCAGACATAGAATCAGGAACTCATCTTCCTGAGATAAAATGTGACCTCAGACACTTAATAGCCATGTGATCCTGGACAAATCATTTAACCCTGTTTGGCTTAGTTTTCTCATCTGCGAAAATGGGCTGGAGAAGCAAATGGCAAACCAGTTTAGTATCTTTGCCAAGAAAATCCCAAATAGGGTTATGTAGAGTCAGACATGACTGAAATGACTGAATAACAAAGCTCTGGTTAAGAAATAGTGGAAGCTATGGCATGATATTCCTAGGAGATGCCTTGAATATAAATATCTTATATCTGAAGGAAATTTGTAAACTAAATAATTTTTAGATTAATTAATACATCAGCATCACTCCTCCATTGGAATTTCAGAATGATAAGTAGGAAATGTCTTTTTTCCTGTATGTGTATCCTCAATGCTTAGCACTATGCCCAGCACATATTAAATACTTAATAAATGCTTCTTACCTTGCTCACAGTCAAATATGACTCACTTCACTTAAAATCCCTAAGAATTAATAAGATTGCAGAGAGCTGATAAATAGAAAAGTTACCATGTTATAAAATAGAATGTAAGTTCTTAGTAGAAATCCTCACCAAAATAAATAGAGAAAAATAAGCAAGTAAACAAATAAATAAATTACAAAATAAAAATAAATAAAACAAGTAGGTGATTGAATAGATGAATAAATGAAGGAACAAATCAATAAATGAATTAATAAACAAACAAGTGAATAAATATGTGCTATATAAGGTTCCAGAAGAGAAAGCTTATTTCACCTGCTACACTGAGGGAAGGTTTCATTGACATGGACCTTGAGACACCCCCAACACTCCAAATAGATTTTCTTTCCTTTTCCTCCATCCAGAGACATACAAGGTCACTAATGGTCTTTCCAAAGATAACTTATTTGAATTTTCTCAAAAGGAAGAATGTGCATTTCTAGAGGACAAGATAGCATTGCTCAATTAGGCAGGTTTTTCTCTATACCTACAAGTTCTTTGATCTTCCATGTCCACTTCGTTCTGAATGGATTAGAGGAAACCTCAAAATACTTGGTTTCCACTGACTTCTATCTTGCTATAATAGGTTCACTATTCCTCTTTGCTGTTCATGGTAGGCAAACTGCCACTTTACCATCCATTTCTTCTATAGTAATCAATCACTGCTTTTTATATTATCATCTCAGTGTTAAAGGAGTGCCATTAAAAATAGAGGAAGTCTTATGTCTCTTATTCATTCAGAACTTTCATAGTTAAGAAATAATGAGGTATCCACATGCATGAGAGAAATTAGGCCAAAATTTACAGGACAGCTGGCCCTAAGACAATCAAAAATTTAAAAAATGGATGAAACTAATTTTAGCATAATAGATTCTGATGAGAAATTTGAGCTGATATTGCCAATAGGTATAGCTTATCTTATTTTCATAATTAAGGGTAAATCTGAGGATTTGGGACTTGCCCAAATCCAGAATCCAGATACTCTGGCTGACCTGCACAATATTAATTAATGTATCTTTGCTTTTCAAATTCTAGGAGAATATTTTTTAAAGCAATTTACAGAATTTGCTCATTTGATTGAGTCATGTGTTTTCATAGGAATTGAATTGTTAACAGATGTCACTTTATAGGCAAATCCAAAAAAAAAAAAAAAACAGGCTGTTTTTTTAATGGCTAAAGATTGTTGTTTAGTCTCCCTTTCCCCACAAGAATTATATAAAAAAATCCAGTGTTATGCTTTACTATCTCAGATGAGATTATATAATAAATTCTTATAATGGTAACTTATTGCTCATGAAGTTCAAAATTACTAATGTTAAGATGATTCACTGAGTAACCTATTCCTAGATTCATTCATTGCACTGTCTTTGCACATATAAGGCATCTGAGATATCCTGTAGGCACTTGAAAAGAAATGACTCTTTGACTGCCTTCAAAGAGCTTGTGGATGACCACATAATTATAATTGAATTTTTTAATTTCAAAGGCTTGCTATTTTCAAATAAATAATAACCTCAAAGGAATTTATTTTTTTTTTTACATAAGTATATTGAGACAAATACAATTATGCATCACCTGCAACTTTATCTCGTTTCTAAGAAGCAAAAGGATAGCTGTAACTTGATTTTAGCTCTGTTATCTTATCAGGGTATTTTAGGATTAACCCAACCTTATCTGATACCTGTATAAATGGTTAATTAGTGAAAATTGATCTTCATTTTTTGAACAATGCATTTGAACCTTTTTTTTTTTTTTTTTTTTCCCCTTGGAAGATTTTTCTGAATGGATAACTAATAAAACATATGTTGCACAAAATTTTCCATTAATCTTCCTGGGGCCTAGATTTCCTTGTTGGCAAAATAAAGAGATTGTGCTAAATGACCCCTGAAGTCCTCTCCAAATATGAATCTAAGTATTTATGAACTCTTTGATAAATCCTAAAAGCAGCTGAACAACCAATACCTTTGAGCTCTATTGACTAAATGATAATTTTGACAACTTAAGAAAATAAAATTGACAAGTCAATAGAATTTAATGAGTAAATCAAACAGCTGTCAATGGGTAGATATAATATTCACATAACAGGGTAAAGGAAACCATGTAGGTTTTGGTTTGAATTTTGAAGAGACTTGTGGGGGAAAAAATTAGGCAGCCCTCAGGATGATTTATGAATAGGTCTCTGATGCATAAAATCTCATTTTCTTTAGTGCATTTGTCAAAAGATTATTCACTGTGTTTTTTATGTGCTACTTGGTTCCTATTACATGCCGAGCCTCCTATAAGGGCAGGAAATTTTTACAGAAACTTTTGACAGGTCTTGGGATGAGCATGTTTGACTGATGCATTTGCTGTTCTTCTCTTACACTATGAACTTTAAAATGTGGTTTCCTTCTCTGCATAGTAATGCCTATGTTTTCAGGTGCAGATGAAGTGGAGTTATAAAACTCAGCCAGTCATCCAATTAGGATTCATCTGACAAGTGATACTTTGTCTTTTTTTGTGCTAACCCAGGAACGGTGAAGAGACAGCATCTTGTTTGCCATTCCAAAAATACTCCCTCATAGAATAAAAATTACATAGACTTTTTGCTAGATTCAGCATAATATGAATTTAGTATGCAGAAGAGAGATGAGAGACTTTTTTTTTCTAAGATGACTGAAAAAGCTTTAAAATTATTTATTGTCTTCATTATCATTAGGAAGCAAGCATTATCTGAACTATCTTTTTGCTTTTATATGACTAAAAGTCTATTTTAAGAGTCATAATTTTTAAACATTACTTGTTCTTGCTTAGAATATGTAATATAAAGAAAGAAATTTCCAATGGCCAATTGCTTTAGCAAACAATTCTTAAGAAGAGTTGAAAATATTTTCCCCCAACAGGATACTCATTATTGGCATCTTGGGCACAGTATTTGAAATCCATTCACTGTTCATATGAATTTCATGAAAGCATTCCTGGATTTATGTAGTATGAACATTTAGGCTAAAAATTCAATTACTTATCATAAGGGTAATTGTTATAATTAATTTTAATTCTAAATTTAACATTCTTGTAGGCAAGAAATCATTCAAATATTTCCTGGTGACCAATATCTTTGAAGTTGGGCAGAATTAATAATCCTGTCTAGAAGGTTACATGTACCCCTGTATGTCACTTAATTGTTAAGTCTGAATATGTATCTGACACATGCAGAAGACTAAATGCATTAATCTTATATGCATCATTTCTTCCTTTTTGAACTCATTTCAAAATTTTGAGCAAATTAGGAGAAAAGCATTTCCTGATATGTATATATATATATTTATACATACATATATATGTATATATACACATATATGTGCATATACATATATATATACATACATTTATAATAATAATCCTGTAATAATGCCTTTCATTGTTTTTATCTTAAAAGCATTTAGAGAGAAATATATATATACATATACATATACAAAATACATATCTATTTCTATCTATATCTACATATACATCTATTTATATACACATACACTTTTGTGTGGATGTGTATTTCTAATATGTAGCTTTGGATATCAGAAAATATTCTGTATATAAGATTATATTCACAACTTGTGGTGGTTGGGGAAAAAGTTGCCTGGAATGCAGCTGTTTTGAAGAAGAAAAACTAGAGGAATTTTAGAGCCAGGGGAAAAACGTAATGTGACTGATTTATTTATACAGCTTCCAACTCATTGCAAATCCTAGAGAGATCTCCTTCAAAATACCTTTTCACCTGAGACCCCAGAGAGTCAATTTTAATATAAGGAAGTCAATAGAAAGAAAGTTTGAAAGAATATGTAAAAAAAATATATGTAAATCATACATTAAGTTTATTACTTTAAAGTAATATTTTTGTTATGAGAGAACCATATTTGGAAATTTCTGAAATATGCATTATGGCCATTGCCTGAATCTGGGTCACCCTACAAAGAGTGGCGAACCCTTTTGCTTAGGTCAACATGAGTAGATTTTATACAGAGAGGGATCTCAGAATTGATTTAAATGAGCCTGCTTATTTTATACATAAGAAAAGTGAACCTTATGGAGTCTAAGATTTGCCAAAGGTCAAGAAGGCAGTCAGTTAGCATGAGAGGAAAGTTTGAACACAGTTCTTTGACTTTAGAGCATGTGCTTTTGCCACTAGACTGCACTGCCTTTTTGCTGATCAAAGCAACAGCTAATGATTTTTAGCATTGATTAAAATATCAATATTAAAAAAATAATAAATGCTGATACTGTTTGGAATTACGATTTGTTTATTATGGTCTTCATAACCTCCACCCAAACTATCAAATGTGGTAATATATGCAAAATGATTTGCAAATCTAAACATAAACAAAAAGAAAAAAAAAATTTTACTCAGACTAGATGTGTGTTCTATTTTCCAAGTTAGAATATAAGCTTTAAGAATATACAACTAAGAATATTCTCTTTTTAAAATATATCATCCCCTAGACTTAGCATACATAGTTCATAGAACACTGCAGACCCACAATTGTTGATTTTTTTCCACTTCTCTTATATATTGTGATTTCAGGGATATATGTGGACAGTAGACATTAGTATAAATTATTTCCTATAATCTTAAGTTTTTGGATGCTTGAGCATTTAACAGAGTCTTTTTTGTTATAGGAAAATATTTCCTGGAGTTGAAGCTGAATAAAATGATCAAAGGCAATTCATTTTATCTACCTGATCCTCAGTTTCTTCATCTGTAAAATGAAGCTAATTAAACTGGATGATTACAAGGGTTGCTTTTAGTTCTAATAAATCTAATTCTATTTCTTAGTTCTTTAGAGGTCTATGATGAATCCCAACAGGTCACTTTTTTCCAGTTTAGTCACAGGTTCTTAGCTAAGCACTAATTCTGAATTGTTCTTTATTTGGGGATTTGAGGGATTTGTTTCTGATATACTCTTATCACTATAAGATTTAAGAGCACTTATGTATAACACTGGGCTGGGAAATGAGACACAGCACTCTGTAGATTGTTCAACAAGTGGAGAGAGGGAGAAAGAGATTCAGAGAGGCAGAGAGAGAGAGAGAGAGAGAGAGAGAGAGAGAGAGAGAGAGAGAGAGAGAGAGAGAGAGAGTAACAGAGACAGTCAGAATTGGAGACAGAGACAGAGAAAGAGACACAGAGAGACAGAGACAGAGACAGAGAGAGACAGAGACACAGAGAGACAGAACCAGAGGCAGAGACAGAGAGATAGACAGCAACAGAGACAGTTAGAATCAGAGGCAGAGACAGAGAGGCAGAAACAGAGACAGAGAAAGAGACACAGAGAGACAGAGAAACAGAGAGAGACAGAGACACATAGACACAGAGAGAGACAGAGACAGAGAGAGCAATCAATAAAAATAGAGACAGAGAGACATGCAAAGGGAGAGACAGAGACAGAGACACAGAGAGACAAAGAGAGTCAGACAGATAGAGATACAGAGGCAAAAACAGAGACAGAAAAAACGAAACAGACACAGAGAGATAGATTCAGAGAACACACAGAATGGTAATCTCTCACTTGTTGCAAAAATGGGGGTGGGATAAGTATTAAATGAAAACAGCATTTCATAAGGACTTAATAACATATTTTTGTTTACAGCCAAACCAAAGACCAAAAAGGTTAAGAAATCATGGGTTCTGCTAACATATCCAAAGAAAATAAATAATAATAAAAAGGAACATTGAATAAAATGATGAATTATTTTCAAAAAGATATTTGCCAGTATTCTCTCAACAGGAATCATGTTCAATAACACATAAAAGTTAGATTTTCCCCATCTATTACAAAAAGTAACATGGTACCAGTTGTTTTGATACATGGAAACTAATTCATCTCATTTTTAAAAGTCTAACTTTGAATCACTTAGAAATTAATTCAACTCAACCAATCCTTACTAAGCAACTACTTTGTATGAGTCACCAAGGATAAAAAGATGAGAAACTACAACCTTCTGTTTTCAAAACTTTACATTCTACTAATGGAGAAAAGATAGGTTCATAGATTAGATAAAGAAAGATATATAAACATAGAGATATAAAGAGGAAGAGAGACAGAAGACTTATCTAGGAAAATTGATGAATTGGAGAAATTAATTTCAGGTAGAGATAAAGGTGATATTTTTATAGAGGAGGTAACCTGAATTAAGCATTTAATGAAATGGATTCTCAAAGATAGAATTGAGGAAGGAACATGGAACAATTTGCACAAAGATATAGAGGCAGGAAATAATTGTAACATTTAGTGAGTATCTTGTAAATTAGTAAACTGAGGAGGGGGTTAATGAGAAATCCCCCAGAGAAATCCCATGAGAAAAATATTAAAAAAATTGATTTGGATTCATCCTGTGAAGAGGATTAATTGCCAGGCAAGTTTATCCTAGAGACAATGTGAATAGGGAGCCACTGAAGATCTTTAGGAAGAACATTTTTGTAATTGTGTGAAGGATGGGAAGTAGAAAGTAGATAACACAGTTCAAGCAAGTCACTAAGGACTATACATATATATTTTTTCCCAAGTTAAAAAAAAATAAATACCAATATATGCTCAGCATTTTGTTTCATTGCTAGTTGTAATGAGAAATCGAAGGGAAATATAATGCTCTCCCCTTGAGAATTCACAAGAGAGATGGGGAAATGAAATTCAAATGCATAAAACAAGTAGAGAGCAAAATAAAGCAAGCAATGTGAGTGTTGAAAGAACAATTTAGGCTGAAGTTATCAATGAAGGATTCCTACAGGTTGCTAGGACTAGAGGTTAAACCTTAGGAAAGTGAGGGATCAATCAAAGAAGGGAAGGGACAGATTCTTAGAAGCGAAGAATAACATAAACATTATAATGTGCAGTATTTGATGGAATGACTATGAATATTGACCTGGGATGATCAAAAGGTATATTGAATATTTACAATCCATGATTTTGGTGTGAGAACATTTATGAAGCTTCTTCAATTATATAAAAAAAAGGAAGTTTGTTTAACATAAGTAATAAGGAACAATTGAAAGTGATAGAATGAAACTGGGTAATTGCAAAGAAGAGAATGGAGAGCTAAAGGACAGAATTAGAGAAACCATATAAAAGGCTTCATATTAATCATCATTTTTAAATGTTCCTTTTGGTTGTTTGGGGAAAGTGCCATATTTGTAATTTCAATAATTGAGTTTCAATCCTAGCTCTGCCAGTTAGGATTACCTAGATGATTTCAAGAAATTATTTAACCTTTCAAGGCCTCATTTTCCTATTATATAAAATAAGGATGCTGCACTAAATATCTTTAAAGTCTCCTCCTAGAATTAAATCAACAATCCTTTGGCTGGAATCTTTGATATAACTTGGACAAGGCCAATTTTCTAAATCCATTTAACCACTATCTCTATTGCCTCATCTTAAAAATGGGAATATTAGATTAGATGATCTCCAAGGTCCTTTGCTACTTTTCACTTTTTTACTATTTCTATTTTTGTGTTTGTTTTTGTCTCTTTTTCTGTTTTTGTTCTAATAAGAAATGCTTTTTTTTTAATTTGAAACACGTCTTTTTATCAACAGTACCTTTAAATCTTGTATGACTCACATTAACATATTTTCTTCCATATTTGATACTTTACAATCTAGAGTTGCCATCAAACTTTAAACAGAGAAAGTACTTATTTGCATGATGCTTTTAGTATTCCCAATGGCTACACTAAGTTTCTATGTTATCATATATTCTGTTTGTTCCAAAATAGAAGAAACAGATTTGGCTTATGTACTAGCTTCATTTTTCTGATACAAATATGCATGTTTGAGTAGGTTGAAGAACTATGATTTGTTTATATAATGTATGTCATATGTGTGCATACATATATACCTACATGCAGTGTATATAAATGCACACTTACCTATTTTCTATGTAGAGAGGCATTATGATGGAGCAGATATCAGTTTGCTTTAGAATCAGATGGCCTCAGTTCAAATGTTGTTCTGATATATTCTGGATATTTGATCACGGGCAACTCATAATCTTTCAGTGGCTGAGTCAACTCTCTAAGGATATAAATAGCATTATAGGTGCCAAGCTGCACTTAACAGAGATAGTACTAGGAAATTAGTGGCCTTATGTGAAAAAGACATGTATGTGTAGAGGTATGATATATATTAGATATATGTATGTACCCACATGTAGAAAAGTGATTTGTTATTATGCAAATGCTATTTGTTCTTAATAGATGACTGTCAAAATCACGATATACACAAGCAAAACAGATACTAGGACATACTCAGTAAAACAAAGTCATACAAAAATTATCTTGACACATTTCTTTGTCAGCAGGGAAAAGGACAGAGAAAAGGAAAGGACTTTTAAAGAATCATTCTTAAGGGTACTGTTACAGATATAATTTAATGTAATACCTAAATATTATAAGTGAAGCAACTAGGTATAGCATATAGTTTTTTCTAGTTATGCTATATAAACAGTGTCTTAAAATCACGTATTGAATTTAAATCAATCTAAATGAATGTTCATCTTACCATGCTTTAGGGGACAATGATTTATAACTTCTTGAGCACAAGTATCCTAAATAATATATGTATATTATTGTAGAAAATTTCTTTCAGACTCTAGAAAATTATTTTTCTCTTCTACAAGCACTGCCTAAGGCTGACATATATTTACCTATGTAGAATTATAAAAACCATAATATTTTAAAATCAGATGCAGGACCTAGCATTCAATATAGTAATAACTAACATATTTTAGAACTTTTAAGTTTTGCAAAGTGCTTTACAAATATTCTCATTTGAGCCTCAAAACAACCCTGGGAATATAGCTATTATTTTTCTTCCCAATTTACAGTTGAGAAAACTAAAATAGAAATTAATTGATTTGTTCAGGGTCATATATTTCATATTTTTTTGAGGCTGAATTTGAACATAGGTGTTCCTAACTCCAAGTTCTCTAATCATTTAACTGCCTCAAGTTCAACTGCTTAGTAGATTGCATGTTTCTCTCAATCAGATACCCAGTTTTATTTATCTCTGTATCTACCTCCCTCACTATTAGAAAACATTATTTAGATCAGGGATTCTTAAACTTTTTTTCCAGACACAACATGTTTTCATTTGAAAAATTTTATGCATCCCTGGTTATAGAATATGTAAAATAGGTATACAGATCAAATATTTGCTGGTAATCATAATTTCATGACCCTTTATATTCAGTAACTGGGATGTCTTCCAACAATTTAAGAAGCTTTGACCTAAATAGTAGGTACCTAATAAACATTGAGTAAGTGAAATAATGAATCTAGTCCCTCATTTTATAAATGGAGAAATTTAGGTTCACAAATTTAGGTCAAGATGTTTCCCAAGATCACACAGACAGTGGATACCAGAAATGGCACTAAAACCTAGTTCTCCTGCCTCCTTAGCCAATGCTTTTACCTTTACCACATGATTTTATTTGCAATATTTTTAATTTAATTTTAATTAATTGGTTCACTTGAGAGAATGCTAAGTATTTAGTTTAAATTGAGTGTCACACACTACCTAAAGAACTTATGCCAGAACTCTGTCTCAATTTCCTCAACTGTAAAAGGGAGATAATAATAATACCTGTATCATGGGATTGTTGTGAAAACCAGTAAGATAATATTTGTAAAGTGCTTTGTATAGTTCCTAGCAAATATTAGGCACTACATAAATGCTTATAAAAATATGAACTAGTTTCATTCATCCAGCAATTTATTTTCTTCCTGTTGATGTTTTTTGAAAATACAAAGTCCCCCAAAATAATCTTTATGAAGGAAAAATATACATTTTATACACATGCAAGATGTGTATAAAGTAAGTATGTGCATCTTTCTATAAAGCTTGTTAAAACTAGCTTATTTTTACTTTCAAATTAGAATATAAAACAATTAAAGAATAATTTCAAGGCAAAAAAGTAATGATATTCAAGGGAGTCTTTGACTAAATCTAGGAGTTAAGAAAATGAAAAGAAAAAAAGAGGTCAATTTTATAATGGACTGAGACTCTTCTTCCTCAATTATATTTAAGAAGTATTTATTGAGTATCAACTATGTGTCAAGTCAAATATAAAATAAGGTATTATGTGCATTTATACCTTCACCCTCTACCCTGGAAATTTATAACCTTGGTTGATGATATGAGATCATGGAATTGTAGATTTATTATAACTGGAGAAGATTTCAAGGGTAATCAAGTTCAGTTTTTCATTTTATATATTAGAAAACTGGCATCAAGAAAGCCTGACTTGCACACAAACAATAAGAGCATGAGACAGCATGGATCTTTCTGACTCCAATCTAGAACTCATTTTATTTCACTATATTGCCTCTCTAATATTTAGCCAGTGAAGGATTTTGAGAATGGTACACAGGTGATGATATTTAAGAAAATGATGAAGTATCAATTAGCAAAGAGTTCAGGAAAGGAAATTAACAGAAAAAAAAAAAAAAAAAAAAAAAAAAAAAACTTCCAAAAAGTGAGACTTGATTTCTATCTAGAAGGATATAAATGAAATCTAGACAAACAAAAAAGTATTTAGGACATCCCAAGTAGAGGATACATCATAGCAGGAAGATGACAGAGCCTAGCAAGACTGGAAGACATACTAACTTTGTACATAAAAGAGACCTTTTTTACACATGGGATAAAGAGAGTTATTGTTCCTAGAAATGTACAATCTAAAAATCCATTTTATCCTTTGACTTTCTCATTCTTTTCACACTGTACATTATTAGCTTAAATAGTGAAATGAACAAAGTTTCTCTCCAAAAGTGACTTCCTTTCTCACAACAAGAATTTGCATGAAAATTGGGATATAGACAATTTACTCTGACTGATGTGTATCATTTTCATTATTTATAAGGAAAATACAAGTGTTGAAAACAACAACAACAACAACAACTAGCCTTGCCCTAAGTTACAATATAAATTAGCCTAAAAGTCTGAGCTATCACTTAACTTCCAATATAAGAGCAAAGTAATGTGGAAAGAGCTTTCAGGTGATTTAGGATGATGGTTCTGATACTTAATCCCTGTGTGACTTTCAGCAAGAAGCAACCCTTCTGAGACTGTTCCTTTATCTTTAAAATGAAACTTATTCCTTCTGCCTAATATGTAGGAAAAATAATATTTAATGGATTATCATTCAATTTGTATATATCCCCCATATGAATTTCTATTTTCATCATTATAATTTTACATGTTATACTAATGATGTTTTCTGATTAACTGAAGAATCCTATTTTTTTCTTTTCTTTTTTTCTCAGGCAATTGGGGTTTAGTGACTTACCCAGGATCACACACACGCATGCACTAAGAAGCATTATGTGGGAAAATTGAAAAACCAAAAAAAACAAAAAAAAAAACTTAAAAAAACACTGTCCAGATAATGGCTGTAAAAAGTGAACACCACTTAGGATTTAAGAATTATGTCTGCCAATTTCAATACACTTAGGGTGGAAAATACTATCCTCATCTAGAAAAAAACAAAAACAAAAAAAAAACTATGGAGACTAAATGCACATTGAAGCATAATATTTTCACTTTTTTGTTTGTTTGCTTTTTCTTTCTCGTGGTTTTTCCACTTTGTTATAATTTTTTAAACAACATGACTAACATGGAAATGTTAAAATGATTATATATATATATACATATATATATATATAAAACCTATATTAGGTTGCTTGCTATCTTGGAGAGGAAGAGAAGGGAGCAAAAGAAATAATATTTGGACCTCAAAATCTTACAAAAATGAATGTTGAAAACTATTTTTACATATAATTGGAAAAATACTATTGAGAAAAGAAATAGGAAAAAAAAAAACTTTAGCATCTCTGCTTGTTAGGGACCACATTACTTTTCAGACAACTTTAGTTAGCTGCATGTTCCTAAAGTAGGTTAAGATGTAATCCCATTATGTGTGGGGTTTTAATACTCATTAATGGTTATTGAGACAGTTAATAGAGGATATTAAAACTTATGAGAAAGTATTATATTTCTAATCAGATGGCCTGGGTTCAAAGCCTAGATTTGTTATTTATTACTTATGTGACCTTAGGTAATTGATGTCATTTATTACAATTTCATCATTTGTAAAGAGGAAGAAACTGAATTACATTATTTTTTACATTCTGAGTTGATGGAGCCAAGTTTTAAGAGAGTAGATTATAAAATTTTCAAGGTCAGCATTAACACTTAGAAATCAGTAAACACTACAATTTAGGGCTTGATATACTGTTTTAGTGATTATCTCAACTTAATAAAATTATGAAAAAATGTTGATAATGCCATTTAAACTTAAACATATGTTCTGTGAACATTTCTTCCCCTGGAAAGCTGTTTATTTGGTAATTATCAGTACTCTTATGCTTAAATTTCTCAAAGCTTTAGAACTATAATCCTAGTTCTTGACTTACTTTAATGTATTACTAGGACTGCTGGGTGACTCAGTAAATAGAATGTCAGGCCTGAAGTCAGGGAGACTTAAATTCACATCCAGCCTCAGACACTAACTTTGTGATGCTGGGCAAGTCACTTCAACCTGTTTATCTCAATTTCCTCATCTGTAAAATAAGCTAAAGGGGAAAATGTCAAAAAAAAAAAAAGTATTTGACATTTTGAAAGTATTTCTTCCAAGAAGAGACAAATCCATCTGAGAGGACTAAATAACAATAGAGTTTATATGTGCAGAGAAAGAGAACATTTTTAAGTTAAGGTAGGGAAAACATAATGAAAAGCAAAATGATTGTGATGTGTTCTGAATTGTAAAATGGGGTTGTTTGAGTTTAAGATCCATAGAATTACACAATCTGAAGGCAAGAAAGAATCTCAGAGGTCAATCAGTTATGAATAGAAATCTTTTTTACACTAATCTTAAGAAGTAACATTTTATTATCCCCTCAAAGAAGTCTTTTATAGAAAATCCACAAATTTCCAATTCAGTTCATTCTTATTTTATATAGTTATAACATGAACTTCTCCAAGTTACTTTCAGAATTATTCAAAGGAAAGAAAAAAGAAAAGCATAAGGTGAATGAAAAGTAGTTTGTTTTCCTGAACAATTTTGTTCCTGAAGTTGGACTGTACATAGCAGAAGCACAACAACCAATATCTCATGATCATAGAAGTTTAAAGTCCCTCAGTTGTTGGAAATTTTCTTTGACCATCACACTCTTCAAGTTAGGTGTGTACAGTATGAATAATATACTGCAGATATCTCCGTGTATCACCAAATATTTATCAAATGCTTTCTATAAGTCAGACATTAGGCTAAGTATTTAGCATCCAAAATCTCCCCCCAAACCAAAAGCAAAACACTACCTGCCCTCAAGGAGCTTATAATTAAAAAAGGGGGAGTGAAATAATGTGTACAAATATATCCTTTGTTTTCCTAGTTTATTTTTCCAATTACATGTAAAGATTGTTTTCAACATTCGTTTTTTTGTAAGATTTTGAGTTACAAATTTTTTCTTCCTTTCCTAAGGTTGCTTGCTCTGATAAGCAATCTGATATAGGTTATTCATTATATGAATATATCCTGAAAGAATATTCATAATCTACACAAAGTAAATAATTAAGGGAATTTAGCATTAGCTTCTGAAAAAATAGCATTCTTATTTTCTAGTTTCCCTCCACAAACTAGACTGATGAGGGCACCATGAGGGCAGGAACTGTTTGTCACAGCTAAACTTTATAGTTCTGTTCATATATCTTTCATGTACATAGTTACTTAACATGTAGTTTTCTTTTTGTTTTTCTTTTTGTAATTAAAGCTTTTTATTTTCAAAACATATGCATGGATAATTTTTCAACTTTGACCCTTACAAAATCTTGTGTTCCAAATTTTCCCCTCTTCCCCCAACCATTCACCTTTGGCAAGTAATCCAAAATATGTTAAACATAACATTAGTTTTCTCCATTGCCATGGCTGGAACATGTAAAAATGGTTATATATAATAAAAAATGCTGGTTGACTGAATGCTCTGGGCCTTGGAGGTGCTTAATTAATAGCTGTTTGTATTTGAATTTACATATGGCCTGCTTTCTCTGTTTCTTTTAAGCAATATACTTTTCATTCATGGAGAATGTGTATGTATATGCATTTTGAAATTTTATTTTCCTCAATATAATGCTCTTTTTTCTTCTAATGCTTTTTTTTTTGCATTGTCTTTTAAGTAAAATTTTTCCCTCCTATTTCCAAACTGGATATAATTACTTACCTGTAGATTATAAACTCCTACACACTGCTTTTAGGTCCTTCTGTAACAAACTTGCTTTAGTAGGAAACATAATGAATTTAGAGTCAGGAAATCTTGCTTTATATTTTGGTTCTGCTATTTAACATATGAGTAATTGGGGAAAATCAACCCTCCTTTTTGGCAGTAGTTTTCTTATTAATAAAAAGACATGGGAGTGTAAGAAAGGGGAAATGATCAGTGAATTAGATGATTTTAAAATTCTCTTATAGCTATAAACCGTATAATCTCTGTATCCATCCATCCACCCATCATACACACATACCAAGCTATAGATAAACCTTTATATATATAAAGAGATATGTATTTTCTTATATTTAAACATGTTGTATGGACAAGCACCTTGCATCAGTATTTCCCTATTGACTATTCTTTGATGATTCCTTATATTGACAAATGCTCATGCATGTCTATCCTCTTCACCCTTCACTTCAGTTTATCCTCTTATCTTTAAATGTTTTCTCATTTACTTAAATGATTTATTATCAATTCAATATGAGCCTTCTCCTCAGGTGAGTCCCTCTAGTTTAGAGCATCTTGACTTCTACCCCCCAAAACTTATCTGTACAAGAATCATTTGTCTTGACCTCTATCATTGGTGTATTGTATGACCCTTGTCTTTCCACAGGCCATTAGCTTTATTGTTTCCAACAATCCACCTTATGTGGCTGCTGCTGAGAACTCATACTCCTTCTATTCTCACCTTCTGTTTTCCTCAGTTCTGTGTCAAGTCCTTGGAGTTCATGAAGATGCTTTAATGGAAAGATTCTTAAATGGAAAGCATTGAGAAAGAGCTTCTAAGAAATGTTGGATTTAGAACAAGTTTCATAATCAGGAACAGTTATATAAGGATTAAGTATATAATACTTGGAAAAGTTCTGAAAAAGTAGAAAATTTCAGGGTTGTGTGGTATTCTCGTTTTAGACAATCCCTGAATACAAGGCATATCTTAAAAATTTTAAAGAAAAAAAAAAGACTTTAAAAAAGCTATATCTTAAATATATTGAAAACTTTGATAATAATTTTTAAAATTTCGATTTCTACAAAGCAATTTTATTCATTTATATTGTCAGTGTTCTCTTTATTAATTTCCCATGAAGTTGTGCTAAAAGTAATCTTTCCTACCATCCATTAGCTTGAGGAGGATGACTATGGACTTCACATCTGTCTTTGCACAGATCACATTTGGGGAAATAATCACTCCAATGTACGTTCTGATTAATGTGGAAAAATTAAATAGTAAAATTCCATTAATTCTGACTTTGAATATGACAGTCTCAAGTAGGGAGGAATTTGAGAATCAAAGAAAATAATTTTCCCTAATTCTTTCAGTGCCCTGGGCAATGTCAAGTCTGTTTCAGGTTACATGTGGAAAACTTGATCAGTAAAAAAAAGGCAATGCCCAAAAGGTATGAACTTATTTGAGATTTTTGATAGTGGTTTTTGTAAGCCATTCAGAACAGGATCCAGAAAATAAGTCTATCTATCAAGTAATTTTTCTGACTAATACAATCCAGTAAATTAAGAGACATTCTTGGTTAATACTGGGGTTAAATATAGCTTTCCTGAATGCTTATTCACTTCAAATTTTTTAAAAATTGAATAAGTAGATGGAAAGTCTTCATTAGAAATAAAGATTAAAAAAAAGAAGAAGACACTTTAACCTGGGGCTTATTGTTCTATAAACAAAAGATAACATATATTGTATTGCAAAAGTCTGCTTGCCCCTTGGTGCCTTCATCTAGTTCCATTGTCTTATCCTTTAAGAATGGAGAAACTGGGCCCTCTTCTGCCTCAGGCAAACCAACCTTATTGATTGCACTTGTCAAATATAATCTCAAGCTAAAGGAGAGAAACCCATAGGAGTCCCATAAAACAAATGTGGCATGGTCCTGAATTCACCACATTTTTTAAATGGATACAACATGAAGAGACTATATAGACTCATAAACAACCTGTATGCTTACACATGGCTTACCACAAACCCTCATGTTATTTCCAAAATAAATGATTGGGAAAAATCAATTCTCATTCATTTTAGTCCATATGTAGGCCTATAAAGAGAGAACTTTAATTACCCTGACCTCACTCACCTTTGTCTTCTAACTATATTTTCATTTTCAAAAGGTTTGTGTTATCCTTGCCTTTGAACCTTTTAAAAATTGGGATAATTTCACTTCAATTTAATAAACATTTATTAAGCACCTACTAGATGTTTTAGGGAACATTGGTATTGAGGAGAGAGAGAGAGAGAGAGAGAGAGAGAGAGAGAGAGAGAGAGAGAGAGAGAGAGAAAGAGAGAGAGAGAGAGAGAGAGAGAGAGAGAGAGAGAGAGAGAGAGAGAGAGAGAGAGAGAGAGAGAGAGAGACAAAGACAGATGCTACTCTCAAAGTTTTTATCTTTTACTGGTTGAGGTGGCTGATTTATTGAGGAGTAAATACAAACATATTCAAAATAGTTTACTTAAGGTAGAGTGGCAAGCAGTGAAGCACTAAAAAATAGATTGGAGAGGATCATGCCCAATTCATAAAAGCTTCCTCTGGTCGCACATCCCACAGTGACCAGTGCTTAGCATAGTGCCTGACCAGAATAGGCACTAAATAAATGTCTACTATTGATTGACTGATTGATTTCACTATCCTTTAAAATCTTAAGTCATTTCCTTTCTCTATCCTTCAACTGGATAACTTAGCACTGCTATGTGAACCTTCTTGTATTGTGGGCTTATTTTTAATTCTGGTTCAAAATATTAATAATTATTAATGATAATAATGAAGGGAATATTTTAAAATTTATTCTGTGGTGTCAGTATTATAGTAATTTCCCAATGAGAAAACATCTCAATCCATGGGAATTAGCAATTTAAAAGCTTATGGCAGGAACCCTTAATCATTTTTTATATTGCGTCATGGAATCTGGCAGTGTGATGAAGCATACACAGAATTTCCAGGGATAATGTTTTCAAATGAAAAAAATAAAATAAAATACATAGAATTACAAAGGAAAACACTTCTATTGAAATACATTTACCAAAATTAAACAAACCACTAACAACAAAAGGCAAGTTCATAGACCTCAAGTCAAAAGCTGTTGGAGAGATTAATTAATTTGCTTAAAGTTACACCTTAAGTGTGTCAGAAATTTTAACTCCAGTCTTTCTGACTTTGAAGTTATCTCACTATTGCCTTATTAAATTTAATTCTATTTAAGTTGGTGAATTTTTTCAATATGTGTACAAATCACTAGATTAGATTTCATGTCTGCTTGCCACATTTCCATAACTGCACAGGACACTATATATAAGCCTTTTCAAGTCAAGATACTTCCTACTGTCTCCTAGAGCATCTAAGAGTATTCTTTGCTTGACAAAAGTTTCTCTCTACCTGGAAAAGAGGGTCTCTCCAAAGGGATCACTCATAACAAATCGGTTGTCTCATATTGGACCCTGACAGTACAAAGCATATCTTTGCTCCGAGCAGATGTTGGTCCATTCCCAAGGGACTCTTTCTCATTACTCTGATCTTGTTAATGATACCAGTTCAGCGTCTAATGGATTTCAACAATAGTTTAACAGAGAACATTGGCAACAAGGGCTGCGGTTAGAAATAGGAGAGTTAAAAGGGTTTTTAGGCCTGAGGTGGCATATATTATAAATATAGATGAAACAACTCCCTAGAGTGGCACAGGGGAGTTAATTGTCATTTTTGATTAGGAAAGGTTCAGCCTTTAAAAAAATAGAATTAAAAGATTTTCTTCAATCTATACCTGCCAGGTCAACAGATTTTAGTTGTGGGGGTTGTTTTAAATAATTTGGGTTTTCCTCATATCTAGTCTGAAACTAGAATAACTGAGGATTATTTTGTTTTGTTCTGTTTTACAGAGACTATAGTATATGTAAATTAATATTTCATTCTAGATATAAAAGCCATATATCTTTCTGCTTGGAAAGGGTTGACTGGATTTAACCAACTTTACTAGTGTGGCTCACAAACTTTTTTTGGCAAATTAGAGGGTCCCATCAGAAGTTCTTTGTTGTTATTCTAAAGAAACATCAGTAAGGAATGAAACTCTTAGGCTGAATAATTACAGCTAAGTTAGGCAGATGCTTAATTAGAGAAACATCAGAATATCCAAACTAAGGTCAAGATGAGAAAAAAAAGTCTGGATCCAGGACAGAATAGGAACAGCCAACTGATTCCCTATTAGAGCAGACAATGTAGCTAGGTGGTAAGAAGAATAGGCTCATATGTATTCAGTAGATAAAATCAGAATTGGAGCAGCAGATGAAGTGGAGTCCTATTTGAAGTGAAAATAAATATTTGATAACTTTTTCAGATGAGTAAGTAAGTGCTGACTAAAAAAAGATTTCATTGATAGACAATGTTTCAACAGGATACCTGGGGCTTACTGGATAGTTCTTTTCTGTTAGAGATAGTTTACCCCATCTAAAGAGGCCCAATTATTTGAAGCAGTCACTTGTATTGGAAGAATGTCTGTGGTAGGATTTATATTTTCATTTCCTACTGTCTATGACTTTTCCTGAGATGCTAGAAGTAATATTAACTTCAAGGTGGAAGGGTGAGATGTGAAAGGACACACAAAGAATTGACTTTTCTTAAGTTCTTAGAGTTCCCATTTTTTGCTTTTTCAACCTGAATAGGGCCAAAGAAGATATCAAATCTTTGACATTCTCCAAAAAGTTTGATTGGTGATGTCGGATCCTTAGATCCTTTCTACTCTTTGCCAACCTTCTTTAAACAGCTTAACATCTTACTCGTGATTCAGAAGTGATTTTCTTTGTTATTTAGATCTCCTCAGTTTTAGTTTTTATTCTTTTCCATACTGCCCTCTTCCAATTTACTAATTATCTGTTCCATTCTTACTAAGCAAGGAAATAGTTTAAAAAGCTAATAATTAAAGAAAATTTCAATGGTCAATATAAATTTCATATAATTGTATTTTTGTAAGTGTTTTTTCTAGGCCTTATTACAAAATGTAAGTGATAAGGAAGCTTTAATCAACATGCAAATAATATTGGAAAAGGTATTTGTGACATGAAGGAAGATTTTGCTGATGATCTTTCAAATGATATCAAGAACATCCTAAAAGTCTATATGTAGCAACTCTTCTTAGATGGATAAGGAAATTCTTAAAATATGATTCCACAATCTTTAGTGATAAAACATTCTTGTCCTTTTTCCTTTCAATTTCAGTCAATAATTTTTCCTGGTTTTATAGCACCATTTTTTCTTATGACAAAGAAGAGGGAGAGGGGAGAGACATGGAAAGATGTTTGTAAAAAAAAAAAATCTCAAAAGCCACCTAATAAAATCTTTGTCAATTATAAAAAAACCTCTTTTTAGCTTCCCTGATTTGAAGTAGTACTTCAATTTGAATATATTCAGTGATAGAAGGCTTAATGTATTCTACTGTATTCTATTTCATTATTTATTAGGGGAAGTTTGTTCAAAATTTCTTTCATATATGGAGCTAAATTATATCTTCTTCTAATTTCTACCCATTCTTCTAATTTCTGAACTTTGAAACTACATAGAAGGCTTACTCCAGGTCTTTTCCATCTTATTGTTCATTGTTTTAGAGTGGGAGATGATCTTCTATCAGGGATCAGAGAAAGAAATATATCAAATTTTACCATCTTTTTCAATAAAGGAGCCCCAAAAGAGTGAAAACCCTATAATATAAATATTTAATGAGGGAAGATCCTCTGAACTGAAGTATTGAGCCAGGCATAGTAATATATACATGTACCCCTTGTTATGAAGAAAAAAGGGGTGTAAGGTTGCAGTATCTTCTCCGTGTTGATAATATATAATTTCTCCTGTATTTATCTTGCTCATGCCAGCATCTTTGCTAAGAAAACTCTAAATGGGGTCATGAAGAGTTGGACATGATTAAAAACCAAATGAATAAACGTAATTGTTTTTATATTGTCTCCCCAATTAGACCATTTTTGGAGGCCTTTTTAATCCCCTCAAGAATTAGCATAATGCAAAAAGTTATCAAACTGTGCATACCCTTTGATCCAGCAGTGCTACTACTGGGCTTATATCCCAAAGAAATACTAAAGAGGGGAAAGGTACCTGTATGTGTCAAAATGTTTGTGGCAGCCCTTTTCGTAGTGGCTAGAAACGGGAAGATGAATGGATGTGCATCAATTGGAGAATGGTTGTGTAAATTATGGTATATGAAGGTTATGGAATATTATTGCTCTGTAAGAAATGACCAGCAAGATGAATACAGAGAGGCTTGGAGAGACTTACATCAACTGATGCTGAGTGAAACGAGCAGAACCAGAAGATCACTATACACTTCAACAACAATACTGTATGAAGATGTATTCTGATGGAAGTGGAAATCTTCAACATAAAGAAGATCCAACTCACTTCCAGCTGATCAATGATGGACAGAAACAACTACACCCAGAGAAGGAACACTGGGAATTGAATGTAAAATAATAGCACTACTGTCTATCTACCCAGCTTACTTATACCTTTGGAATCCAATACTTAACATGCAACAAGAAAATTGGATTTACACACATATATTGTTATCTAGGTTATATTGTAACACATGTAAAATGTATGGGATTGCCTGTCATCTAGGGAAGGGAATAAAAGGGAAGGAGGGGAAAATTTGGAAAAAATGAATAAGGGATAATGTTATAAAAAAAATTACTCATGCATATATACTGTCAAAAAATTTATAATTATAAAATTAATAAAAAAGTAAAAAAAAAAAGAATTAGCATAATGCCTGGCTCATAGAAGAAACTTTTATTAGTTAATTAATAGGATTAATTAAATTAATAGTAGTAAACATTTATTAATTGATTAATTGAATGAGTTGCTAAGTTTATTGGATGCCCACAGTAAATGAGGATGTTGATATGGTGACTCCTCTAGGTATGTAATGCCTCTGTGTGGCCTAAGGATGAATGAAACAATTCAATTTGGAAATGAAGCAGGTCAAAATTTCTACTTCAATCAATGGGTTATGATGGTCATGAGAGATCACTGTATTTCTAATCAGAGTGAGATAGAAAAGAAGGAGAAGGAGAATATTGAAGGAGAATTTGATGAGGGTTGTAAACAAACTTTGTAACTTTGAAAAAGGCCAGCCATAAAAAATAACAATGAGAATAATTGTTAGGACCACACATACTTTGGGCATCTCAATACTTCTAAAGAACTGTGGTCAAATCCTTATGGGTAGTCCTTTCCCAGTGCAGACCAAGATCGCCATACTTAAGTCATTGATTTCTATAAATAACCATTCACCTTTCAAGCTTCTAATAATGTGCCTCAACTGAACTAAACTAACCTTCACACTGCTGCCCACTGCCATGCTTGTACTTAATTGTCCTTCTAAGTAATAAGATTATTAGGACTTATGGCAACTAGGTGGCAAAGTAAATAGAGTGCTGAAACAAATCAGGAAGACTCGTCTTATTGAGTTCAAATCTGGACTTAGACCCTAAGTGTGGGACTGTAGATAAATAACTCTTTTTGCCTCAGTTTGTTCATTGACAATGTACTGGAGAAGGGAATGGTACACTATTTTAGTAATTAAAATAATGGGACCAAAAAGAGTCAAAACACAACTGAAAAAAAATTGGATACACTAGAATTTATACTTTCACATATTCTTCACTGGAAAAAAATATTAGCAGAAGAGCAATGCATTTCAGTTGACTAATGGTGTGCTTTTCTTTTTAAATATCTCTTCATATCATAAATTCCTACAGGGTAGGCATTTTGCTTCATATAAGAAAACTACTGTAGAAATACCTACGGGAAAATAAAATCATTAAGCATCCTCAATAATATAAAGACATGAGCTCATACTAGCATAGCTCTTTAAGGTATACAAATAGCTTTTCTTAGAGCAATTTTATGAAATAAGTAGTTTATTGTTATGCTTATTTTACAAATGAAAAAAGAAAAAGAAAACTGAGGCTGAGATAGGTTTATTCTAAAGTCCCTTAGGTATTATGCTTGAGATCCCCATTTGAAATGTTGTCTCTTGAGTGTAAAAACTTATTCCTTTTATGAGAGAGACACACACAGGAGAAAACATCAAAAGTGTTCTGCTCATTAAGTCACCACATTATCTCACTATCTCAATCTTTCTGGCTCAGGATAGATTTTGTGACATTTCCAGGGATTTCTACCTGTTTCGCTCATATTTTCCTAACCCTGTTCTCCAACTCTATTAGACATAAAATTATTGTTTTCCTAAAAATGATAGAATATTTCATTTACCAATAAATACTTATTGGGCTCATTCTATGAACTAAGTCAATTACATTTATGATATGGCTACCCAAGAAACTTGAATGTAGTTGTAATGAGGTGATAAATGTGAAACTAGTAGAAGATATTTAAGAATACCATTAAATGGAACTTACAAAGAATACTGATATGCTTTTAACATGAGAGATCCATTGGAGAAAGAAAGGAAAACAATCAATGGACCAGGAGACTTTTTTTAATAAAATGATTAAAAATGTTATTTCATTTTGAAGGAAAACTTTTCATATATATCTCATGATAACTAGAAATACTCTCACAGGTTGCAAAAACCAGGACTGAAAAAGTCAATTTGTTAAGTATTTTAATTGTGCAAATAGATTTTGTGAAAACAAAACAACAAAAATGTGATGGATTAAAAAAAATAATGTGAACTGACCCCATAATGGAAATTTGAAGCTAAGGAAAAGACCCCCTACTAAAGCTATCGCTCATTTGGAAATCTAGCCCTTATGAAAAAGCCAGCTAACCCAGGAAGCAAGGCAAAAATGAACCCTCCTGGGATCCATCAACTGCAAAAACAAGTCCTCCTCCTCAACAGTGAATTAACTTACCTGTCTCAGAATCAGAATCCAGAATATAGAATATTATCAAGACTTTTTGGATAAGAAAGTCAAGGGCATTTTACCACTTTATTGCATGTGTGCATCAGTGACTAACCTATTGAAGCATCTTTTCTTGCATTATGTTTGTTCAGTTTCCACAGTGGACTTTCAGGCTAGCAGGATGATTCATCTACAATCAGGGATATTCTGACTCATTTCTCTGAGTAGCTGAATTCATCTATACCTCCCTTACGCCTATAGAATATTATTGTGCTGGTTATGGAATATTATTGCTCTGTAAGAAATGACCAGCAGGAGGAATACAGAGAGGCTTGGAGAGACTTACATCAACTGATGCTGAGTGAAATGAACAGAACCAGAAGATCGTTGTACGCTTCAATGCTATATGAAGAGGTATTCTGATGGAAGTGGATATCTTCAACATAAAGAAGATCCAACTCACTTCCAGTTGATCAATGATGGACAGAAATAACTACACCCAGAGAAGGAACACTGGGAAGATAATGTAAATTGTTAGCACTACTGTCTATCTACCCAGGTTACTTATACCTTGGAAGCTAATACTTAATGTGCAATAAGAAAATGGTATTTACACACATATATTGTATCTAGGTTATATTGTAACACATGTAAAATTTATGGGATTACCTGCCATCGGGGGGAGGGAGTGGAGGGAGGGAGGGGATAATTTGGAAAAATGAATACAAGGTATAATATTATTAAAAAAATAAATAAATATTAAAAAAAAAAGAATATTATTGTGCTGCCTCCCTTACTATTTGAAAACCAAGATGTCATAGATTACTATTACTGTACAGGCTAGTATTTATTATCGTATACTAACATTACTGTAAGGGCCAGATAAGACAGTTTTTGACAGAAAGGGTGAATATTGCTAGGACAATTTGCTACTCAGAAGTCGTTGGGTTAAGGGAGAAAACACTGTGTAACTTTCCTCATCCATAATTTGTTTTCATACATTGGTTGATTATTTTTGATAATTTTGGTTTGCTTGTTTCCCCTTGTCCTCCTTTTCTGACTGCTTACCAACTATCGGATACTTGAAGACAATTTTCAGTGGTGAACTTAGAAAAGAGCCTATATTCTCACACTAAGCCAAAAAGTGGCCATCCACTATCTGCTTTAAAATTTCCATGGCTGGAAATTTTATCTCACTAGTTTGACATCTTCAAGCTTTTATTCCTCCTATAAAGTGGGAGTAAATCCTTGAAATATTTTCTTCCTAGGATTATTATAAGGAAAACACTTTGCAAACCTTAAATTAATATATAAATGTAAGCCATTATTTTTCAGATAAAGAAATTGATATCCAGAGGTTACATGAGTTACCACAGGAGAGTGAGTATTAAAACACTGGTCTCTAGATCATTTTGGTAGTGTTTTAAGCCCATCAGGTTACCTATTGTAAAAACCTGGCTCATATGGATTAAAAAGGAGAATTCAAGCTTATTATATTCTCTACATGCTGTTTGCTGACTTTTTAGTTGGCCCTGGATGTGAGGTGATTTGTATGGCTACAAAAAACACCAAGTGTGATTTATGTGATATGTGTTAAAATTCAACTTTTCCAGGAATCTTCTTCCTAGAGTTTTGTGTCTTGCTGCACTAGAGCAAGGGATGTTTTAGCTGCCATCTAATTCACTTGATCTGATTTTTTATTGGAGAGAACCCTTTCACTGAATTTTTCTGTCAATGAGCCATATTTTCTTTTTCTTTCTCTCTTTTTTTATGTGGAAATATATCTCATAAGCCATCACACTGAGGTAGCATGAGGGTATTGATTGTCAAGAGGTTAAGCAAAAGAGGCTGCAAACATTGCCAAGTCAGAGAAAGGAGAGGTGAACTATCTGACCGTGGTGACTATCCAGGCATCTTGATGTTTTCCATGGCTGAAAAGATCTTGGCTGCTGTTCCTTTGGATGTCGGTTGCTCAGCATTCTGAATCATGTGCTCTTGGAAGCACAGCAGGGATTCAGGCCCCAATCAGGTATAGTGGATATAACTTTAGTCGACTGCCAAATGAGAGAAATTCAGAAAAAAGCATACTGAAGCTCTTCTGCAATCTTAAAGCATCCAGAGAAGCACAATAATATACTAGAAATAACAATGGACTTGAGATAGAGGAGCAGGGCTTAATTTTGAGCTACTATTTGCTACATAAGTGTCACTGGATAAATATAACCCGTTTTGGCCCATTTTCTCATCTGTAGAAGTAATTGAGCTCGAAGGTCACTTTAAGCTCTAAATTTGATGATCTATATATAACCCATTGCTTTATACAAAGATTGTGGATACTATGAATGTTGGCATTTGGAGATAATAATAGGTATTTTGACTATTTTTAATTAATATGATGATTAAACACATATATAGTAGTTTCCAGCCTATCAAATTCTTTACATATGATATCTCATTTGATCTTTCATAACTTGCATATTAGGTACATATAAAAATATATGCATATATGTGCACATATTATTAATATAATGTGTGTTTTTGTGTGTCCTTCATATCAATATATATGCCCTTCTGATAGTAGTTCATCTCTAGATTTCTCTGTATGAAGGCTATTATATTCAGCTTCTCAACGAATATAAATTGTTGATGCTAAATGATATGCAATATAACTAAAGTAAGTATCTGAAGAAATGTATTTTAGTACCTATGTCTACTGCTTAATTTTCAATAATATGCCAATTAAAATATTGTTTAATATTATTAAATAATAATATGTTTAAGAAAAAAATATGATTTTCAGCCCTTTTTGTAGTGACAAGAACTGAAAATTGAATGGATATCCATTAGTTGGAGAAGGGTTAAATAAGTTATGGTATATATGAATGCTATGAAATATTATTGTTCTATAAGAAATGATCGGCAGGATGATTTCAGAGAGGCCTGGAAAGACTTTCATGAACTGACACTAAATGAAATGAGCAGAACCAAGATTTCATTGTACATGGCAATGACATGATTAGATGATGATCAATTCTGATGGATGTGGCTCTTCTCAATAATGATATCTTGTGATGATGAGAGCCATCTACACTTAAAGATCACAATATAGCAGTTTCACTTAAAAAATAAAAGAAATTGGTTCTTTTTCTTCATTTGCAGAATTATTTTATTATTCTGTTACATGCACATCTAAGTGAGCTGAAAGTAGTCAACCAATGGTCAGTAAGCATTCATTAACCACCTACATTATATAAGACAGATTGTCAAACATTAGAAGTACAAATAAGGGAAAAGTTAGGTCTAGTTTCAAGGATTTCCAAGGCAAAGCAAGTGAGAAATGATGTAATCTTTCAATGGATAGTTTAAGGACAGGCAAAAGGGGAAAGGAGAGGGATTTTTTCTTTGTAGAAGGAAGAAAAACATAAAGAAAGGTTTATTAGGAGGAATTTAATAGATTATAAGCTATATAGTTTATATACTATATTATAAACTATGATATAAAGGATTATTATTATATCAATTTTTGTGTATTTCTAGTGTCAAGTATCATTCCTTATGAGATTTAAATGTTTAATAAATGCTGTTGTCATTGTTTTTAATAATTTTTCACTTTACTACTTTGTTATAAAGTAATATATGTGATATAAACAATAAACAGACATGGTAATAAAAAAAGAAAACCCATAATTTCTCTTGAAATCTACAGCAACAACAATAGCAAAAAATCTAGGAACACAAGTTCTGTTTAGGTAAATGAGACATCCAAGGAATTATGAAAGTCATATGATGGTTTTGATTTTTGTTACTGAATTACTTCAAATTTAATTAGTAGTATTACTTTTATAACACATAATTACTAAATATTCAAGAACATGTGATGATTGTTGTGACGTTCTTTTCCTTTAAATTGTAATCCTTCCCTGGGAGCAGATTTCTTTGGGATCTTCTGGAGGCCTTCCTTTCAGTTCAGTTCAATAATCCCAAAATGCATCCAGGAGTTAAATTCCACATCCTTTATTGTGTCCTTCAAAAATCCTGAATCTTTTCCTGGGGCCCGGTAAGAGGCCTATCTCTTTTCTTGGCTCCCGAGAGCTCTTGTAGGAATATCTCCGAATCCAAAGGTTTGTCCTTCAGCCTCCAGCCTCTTGCCCTCCCAATATCTCCAGCCAGCACAAAAGTCAAAGTGGGAATGAATCTGACCCTGCCTCCAAGAGTGTGGGATTGTGGGTTTCTGCCTTGGGAATCTCCCAGAAGTCAATCCTTGACTGAATCCTGACTCTGAATCTTCCTCCTAGAGTTTGTCCTTTTATGTGCTCTCTAAAGGTGTGAAATCTAATGTGTGAACCAATGAGTGAACTCTTTTAAAGGTGTGATCTAAGTACATAAGCACTTTGTAAGAATCCTAACACCTCCCCCTTTCTTTTGATTTAGAACATAGGGTGGTCATGACCTCCCTGACTTCTCAAGGAGGTGAGAACCCCCAAAAAGAAGGTGATCACTCCTTCCCTGACTGCTCAAAAAAAGAAGTGAAAACATCATAAAAAGGGGTGGTCACATCTTCCCTGACTTGTCAGGGAGATGAAAACATCAAAGGAAATGGGAAATCAAATCATCATCATTTTCTATTTCCTCCATAATTTCGCCATTTTTACTGCTCATAGTCACAACTAAGCTAGAATATCCAGAAGGAATGGAACAAAGGACATTGGTAGCACTTCTTCCTGGTAAGCCATACTTACCAGATTCCCAACACTTCTATAAATTACATTTAGCAGATGCATTGCCTTCCAATAACAATATCCACCATGCCTAAATTATATTCAGAATGATAATCAGATAATAGGATAAATACAGGGGACGCATACAAAGACAACAATAATATACCCTGTATTTTCAGAGAAATGTGATTTAGTGGTAGGTGGTATGATTTTAAAATATACAGAGGTTAATAAATTGAAACTTCAAGGGATTGTATTAACTTTTAAGGGCTTCAGAAAAGACATTCTGTGAGGGTTAGATGAACTTTGAATAAAGCTGAGGTGTGTACTACAAGCAGATTGTAATGCAATATAATTCCAAAAGTGAGGGATCATGTATATAAAAAGTATCGAGGAGGGACATGGAATGTAATTTAGTTGGAATGACAAGTGGGCCCATACTTTAATGCTTCTGAAATCAGTGGAATGAAGAAGAGTCATGTCTCCTAGAAATATCTCTTGGTGTGACCACTGGGGACAGAATATTCTAGATGGACCATTTGTTTAACCCAGTGTGTAATTTCTTATATCCTTAAAATGAATAACTGTACCAGTCAAATGTAATATTATCTCCATTTTTGTGGCAGTCTCAATAGCTGATAAAATACCATATTTAAATGGCACTGAACTTCTTAATGTGTTTACCCCCCAGTGCTTGGGAATTTAAGTCACTGCATAAGCTATTATTACAATTATTTTCCCCCTCAATCTGCCAAAAAGAAGGGAAATCAATTCAATTCACATTTTGACTGCAAGGCTGTGCTGAAAGATCTATTCTCCTCACCAACCCCTTACATAGAACTTTCAAATTGGAACCAGTGATGCAATATAATCATTTTAAAAGTTATCTCAGGGAACCAGTTTAAGAACTCTGAGTGTTTCAAGCATGCTATGGAAGATGTCAATCTCAACTGTCAGTAGCTGTGACTATTAAACCAGTTTGGGCAGGCATAATGAAAAGAACACTAGGATCTGGGCCCGATTTAACTATTATTCAAATAAGTGAAGGCAAGAAAACATTCACATAAATTGAATTTATTATGATTAGTGAAATTCCACATACAAAAGTTAAAGGGGGAGGTCAAAAAATTTAACTATATCTTATATCATATCTAAAAAAAAATTTCTGGGACAATAACAGGAAATGAAATCTATTGATTATTTTCAGAAATATTTATATTAATTAATTTCTATCATTCTGAAATGTTTTAAAAATCATAATATGTTGATTATGGCTCTTTATGCTTGCCAGTTTCTTGTAAGTTGTTTTTGGATTTGTGATTTTAAAAACATTTTTTTCTTCTATACTTAAAAAAAATGAAGCATATTGACAGATATTGATGGATCATTGTAAAGAAAATATTGTTTCCAATTGGGAAGGGAATAACATTTTCAAAATGATATTTATTAAACTAGGACATTCTGCTGCATGGACAGGACTAGTAGGGTAAGTGATGGTTCAGTAGACCAATAATGCTAAGAATTCATAAATGATATTAAAGAATGTTTTTAGTTACTGTGTATATGAAAAATAAAGTTGACTTGCCCAATCCAGACCTTCATCATCAAGAGCCAAGAGGCATGCTGTTATAAAAGAGCAGAGATTTAGGTATGTCAAGGAAGGTTTGGTTAAGGAATTAGGTCAAGATTAGGTCAAGGAAGACCTAAGCACCTAATTGTCTTTTCAAACAGACTGTCACTGACACCAACTAACAGATCAACAGGAAGAATTGGTTTTTAGGTGACTGAGGAACTGATTTCAATTAAAAGCAAAATTCCCCTGGGAAAAAAAGCAATAGATGAAATAGTATTAATTCATGGATTTATTACTGGAAGAGATCTTTAATGATATCTGGTCCAACCCTTCTTATTTTATAATGAAAAGAACTGAAGCCTATAGAGACTTAGCTATTTTTCTCAGTCACACAGACTTACTGTAAGTACCAAGATAATATTTGAACCCAAAGTTTCATGGTTCTGAGGTAAAAGGTTAAATATGAAATTCCTTCTGAAAAATGTTCAGTGATTTAACCAAAATGGTCAGACAGAGAAAGACCGAGAAGCAAGCTCTCTTTAGAGTAAGAAAAGCCTGAATTTGGGGGTTAATCCTGAAGTCAGAGGATCTGGTCAGTCAAAGTATCTAGAGGTACCTGGCTCCAGGTAAAGGATAAAGAAGTATAAAAGGAAGGGAAATTAGTGGATTAAAATAGCTATTTCCTCTAAAACTATAAATATATTTGCGTGGGATAGGACAGAGAAGGATGGGAAAGAAACAGTATTAACCAGACAATTCCTAAAATCACTCCCATCTCGATCAATCATGTGATCTCAATGGTTCCTTAAACCTGGTCTTTCTATTCTATGGTCTTTTCAGAAGTTTTTGTACTTTTTTTTTTTTTTTTTTTTTGATCTCCATTGTAGAGTGGGATCCCTGCCTAGTGTAGTAATCAGGCCAGTATTAAGTAAACAGACAGCTTTTAGGGCACCTTTTCTAACCTCTTCCTCACAAAAAAGGTGAGCAGTGTGGGCCTTAAAGGTTGCTTGGACACCCAGGGGGCTTCCGAATCCCCCTGCTGCCTCCAGTGAGAAGACCATCCCAAGTCATCCTTGCTGTTTCCTCACTTTTCCACAGCCACAGGGCTTTGAGTGTAGAAATGATAAAATAGTATAGTGATGTCTTTTTGATTTGAGCCTAAATTGGATATAAGGGAGGTACAGTTGCAAGAAGTCATCAGCCTCATTCTCTCTTTTAAAGCCATCACTGTCCTATCCAGTGGCAGACCAGAGTCAGGACAGCTGGTGACTGGTGTGATGACTTGAGATGTCTTTAATGTCTAATCAAGGAATCATCAGTTATGGTACATGGTGAAGTTCTGAATGCTATGGATACATTCACTTACCTTGGCAGTATACTTTCCAGGTATGACTATATTGATATTGAGAATGACTATTGTCAGTTAGTTCAGTGTCTGGAAATCTCTGAAGGAAAATGTAGGAGAAGAGAGGAATTAGGCTGACTACAAACTGAAGATCTACAGAGTTATTGTGCTGAACTCATCACTGTATGTCTGTGAAACCAGGACAGTATACTCATATATACTGAATTGCTTCCATTTGAATTGTCTCAGGAAGATCTTGAGGATAAGATACCAGACAGTGAGGTGCTTTTTTAAACTAAACTGCCAAGCATTGCAACTCTACTGCAGAGAGCATCACATTGTTCAAACTCCACATGTACACTTGCCAAAAATGATCCAAGGATACTCTTCTTAAGAACTTTAGAATTGATTGTATGACATGGTATGCCATGATCAGAGAAAGTGCTATGCTCTATGAGCAAACCAATTAGCTCAGAGAAAGATGAGATGCACAAAGAGAAGAATCCTGAGGTAGGTAACCTCACTAACTAGATGACCTAATTTCCCTTCTCTGAATCTGTAGGATTCAGAGCTCATAAAGAAGCTTAGAGATCTTCTAAATGAAACCATCCATTTTACAGATAAGAAAACTGATTCCAGATCTCTAAGGGATAACTAAGTGGCGAGATTTAAAACCCACCTCCTGACATCAGATGCAGACCATACAACTTCCTAGCCTGTAAAATGAGAAGAATCAGCATTTTTTGTTGAAAAGACAGAGAAATATTGCATAATAATAATAAGAACTATTTGTGTCTGACCTGTGGCACAGCATTCTGAGCTCTTACTGATCTGATCAGTCACGGTTAGCACACTGTAACTCCACTCTAACATAGTGAAGTCATTTTGGCCCTTTTCAAGAACTAAAGATAACAATCACTTCCATTCTATGGTCTATGATCACAGGGCTCTGAGTGGGAGAGCTAAGTAAAATAGGGCAAGGTAAAAGCCACAAAATATCTTGGAGTGATACATCCAAATCACTACCTTCTCTTCAACAAGAAATAATTGTTCTCATTTGCACAGAATTCAATAAATAACCTTTTCCTTTTATTAATAAACTTATCAAAGGCATTTCTGAACAGTATCACAAAAATCAGGTACTACCAGATGTGTCTTTTGCATGATACTTATTCTTTTAACAGGGGTTCTTCTAACAGGTTTCACAAATTACTCTTCTCTCATAATCTTTATGCTGCAAGTGAACAGCAAATTTTCTCCCACTGTTGGACAATGCAAAGGTGTTGCCAAGGCAAGAGTTATAGTGTCATCTTTGAAAGAATTCAGGCTCAAACTTTTTCCAAATAAAGCATAGGTATTTATTTGGGCATTTACTTGGGACAAGGGATGAGGCTTTCTCCAGAGGAACAATCCAGCAGAGTGAGGTGAGGATTTATATAGAGAAAGTCAGAAAAGACTGGAGGATTGGGTAGAGCATAAGAGGAGATTTTGCCTATGTTTAGACAATCTTTGAAAAGTCCCCGTGATTGTATTAAGGTATTCATGGAAAAATGTAAAACACCCTTTTCTTCTAATGGGTTCCATGAGAAAGTAACAGGATTATTGGTGCTAGGGAAGCAGCTAAGACTCCATCACTAGTAGGGTACTTGAATATCTTTCTATATTTATTGTTAGCTCCTTGAGAATAGGGTCTATACTGTATTTCTCTTTGTATTCCAATGTTTTGCTTGTGTGCGGGTGTGTATGTGTGTGTGTGTTTGTGTGTATTTCTTTAGAAGAGACATCTCCTGTGAGTTCATTGTGTGGGCAACTCTAAATATGGGAACTTTTTCCTTCTATTAAGCAAGTCATCTAATACTAAAATTCTTAGAAGACTATGGATATGAAAAGTTTTTACCTGTCCCTGGTCACATAAATAGTACTGACTAAGAAAGAATTTGAACCCAAATGTTCCTGTCTCCAGCACTTTTTATTTACTATGCCATCCTGCCTCTCATTTTACACACAGTAGGTAATATGTAAGTAATAAATGTGCCACTTATTGGATTACTGAATTAATTTATATTAGTCTCCTGGAAGCTGAGAAAAGGAAATTTGTAAAGCCTTTTAAATAAATGCAATCTGACTTTTCTGGCAGAAAGAAGGACTTTGGTTATTTCAATCATTGTGACATGATCAGTGACAGTAAATGAAAATTTATTATCATTCAATGCAAATGTATTATCCAAAATTTACCAGGGTAAGGCAAGGGGAACAATCAGAGGCAGGGTATCAGGTTAGTTGAACAGATTTTGGGCAGCTTTTAGATAAGATAGACAAGTTAGGCAAATAACTTAATGGTAAATTGCACTTGTCAATAAGAATATCTAAAAGTGTACCCATGTAAAGATCATGACCAAAGAAGCCAATTCATAGAGAAAGTGAGAGTAAGGAGTATATTTATGATTAGTATTGAAAGGAAAGATTAGAGGAGGTCATATTTGAATATGGTAGATCAAAGTTGAAGACAAGTAACTTTTGAATTTCTAATAGAATGACATTTCAGATATTGGACCGGAGATGCATAATAGGGAAAAAAAAAAAAAAAAAAAGGCTAGGAACAGAAAATGCACCAAAGGGACTGGGTTATAGGTTCCTGGCTGGCTGGAGGTCAAGTTGAGACTTGAAATGGCATCTGAAATCCTGAACAGGAAAAAAATCCATATAGTAGTAAAATAAGCCCATTTGACCACTTTTTCAAAAGTATCCACATTTATCAAAAACATATCTTCTTGAGAAAGGTTAGATTTTACTCTTCTGGGCCTTGCCAACAAGGGCTATGTCTTTTAGACAACCTTTAAGGTTGTCTAAACTGACTAGGTCAGAAATATAGATGTGGTATTAGAAATGTTATTAGAATCTAAAGAATACAGGAAATACCACAGTAGAAATGGACGCAAGAAGTTTGAATTAGGATGAGCAAAGGAAAATGAATTGCTTAAGGTTCAGAGGCTTAGGCAGAACAGTTAAATGGCTTCTTAACAGCTAAAAACAGAATTTCTGAGAATTTCATATGATTTAATGTACCTGTAGGTGTGACTTAGTGCAACTGACTCACAAGTTAGTTTTTCTCTTGGGTACCTATTGTTCCAAGAGAACTACAACTTTTTTTTGAGGTATTTCATATTGGAGATTTAAAGTTAGCATTGGATAGTAACTTAGGGTCACAAACCCTAACACTTCTTTTGTTTTGTCTTAAACAGAGGAATAATCAGAAAAGTTAAATGACTTTCAAAGTCAAACATTATGAAAGACAGGATGTGAGCACAGGGCATTTTTAGTTCCAACTTCAATGTGGAGTCTTTCCCACTTTGTCAGATTGTCAGATTGTTGCTATTGTTGAGGTTCTTTGATTACTGTACCAGAGAAACACAATAATCAAAGGAGCTATGTTACAAAAATAAGAATTTCTTCTTTAGGAAATATTTGTTATAATTTTTATTATTAAGTTGTTTCAGTCATTTCTGATGCTAGAAATGTTTGCCATTTTCTTCTCTAGCTCATTATACAGATGAGGAAACTGAGCAAACAGGCTTAAGTGGCTTGAATAAGGTCACACAGCTTGTTTGAGACTATTTTTGAATTCCTGATCTTCTTAGTTCCAGACTTGATGCTCTATCCACTGTGTCACCCAGCTGCCCCACTGTGGAGAATAAGGTTCACTAATTCATGTGGAGGGTAAAGTAGCATATTCAGAAAAATAAATAATTAGTGTTTAACTTTTTAGAAGTCCATTAAAGTGAAGAGAAGAAGAACCACTGGTATTATTCTTATTTTAAAAGTGAGGAAATTTAAACTGAGATGGACACATCTCTTTAAGGATATGCTGAGGTATGATCTAATCCTATAGGAAGAGAAGGTCAGTCTTCTGTCCTTGCAAAAATTTCAGCTTTTCTAAGGCTGAGAAAAAAACACTGATTGTCTTATTCATGATAACTTTCAGTTTTAGTGATTACAAGATATCCCCATTGTTCTAGTTATGTGCCTTAAGTCAAAATAAGTGGAGTGTTTCCTTTCAAATTAAATTTGCACTGTTACAGAAAATAAATTTGTAAAAATAGTTAATATTTTTACAGTGTCAAGAATATGCATAACCAATTTCACCAAACCATTTGTCCACAATTACTAGAACTATTCTTTCTGAGTCTCAATGAAAAAAAAATTTGTTGAGAATAGTGGAAAGCAAGCCTTAGGCTCAGAAGGCTCTAAATCCATTCTCAGCTCTCATTAAAGTTGTATGACTGTGGCCAAGTCATTTCTCTTCTCTTCATCTCAGTTTCCTCATCTGCAAAGTGAAGATAATAATAGGTGAACTATTTAGCTCCATAGGTCAATGTGAGGAAAATAATTCATAAACCTTAATTCAGTATAGAAACACTTCTGAGACATTATGAGGGCATTGTTATCTCATGTAAAACTGGACTTTGAAAGTAAACAAAATGTATTATAACTTCACATCTGTTAATATAGAATAATAGATTTTTGAATTGGAAAGAGAGTAGAAATTTAGCTAGTCCAACCTTCTCATTTTATAGATAAAGAACTGAAGTCCAAAGAGATCAAGTGACTAACTTAATATATATAAGAACTAAAATTGCACAACTGGGATTTTAAACATGTCTTTTCCCAGTTCAAATTCACCATTTTCTCCACTTTACAATACTGATTCTAAATGTTTTCACATTTTTTAAAATTATTATTTCTTACTTTTGTTTGTTTTCCCAAACCAGGATACAGTCTGCCATGGTGGCACACACCTGTAATTTTTGTTACTGGGTTGGCCAAAGAGGCTAGATTGCTTGAGCTCTGTAGTTCTGAATTGCAATTGAGCTAAAATCAAATGCAGGCATTTGCATTGTCTTGCCCAATATAGTGAGTCCCCCAAGTGCAAAAAGTAGGGAAGCACCAGTCTAAGAAAATTAATCTGTCTAGCTCTGAAACATGTCAACACTTCCCTTCTCATTGTTAGTTGTATCAATACCATGAGTGATGGCTGTACTTCCATCCTGGGAGATACAGAGATATCTGGTTTCAATATACATTACCCTCCTCCCCACAAAAAAATGCACCAAAACACATACTACTAATTTTAATGATTTGTGTCTATTTTTTTTTACTTGCTGACATAGTCTTTTTGCTTATATAGTATTAATTCTTAAAGTTCTATTTAATTTGTTTTCAACTTTCCTTTATAGTGAATATAATCTTAATTATCACTATTAGAGCCAATACATAATTATCTACATCAATGATTAATCTGTACCCATCAGTGAATATTATGGTACAAACTATTGCATTAAAATTTTCATTCATTCATTCAACAAATTTTATGTGGACTGCATTTTTAGGAGTTGAAGAAAGATGAAAAAAAATAAAACACTTTCTGTTGCCATTTAGTTAAATGCACATTCCTTTTGTGTAGTATTTTGTAGCTTTCTTATTATTTTTACACATTATGCCATTTGATCCTTGCAACTAGGTCATCAAAACTGTGATTTTTCTCATTTTATATAACAACAAAGAGGGAGAAACAGTATAATAAAGTAGAAAGTTCATTCAAATTCTGAAATTTCCACTAAATTCATTCATGTGACGTTAGACCTCAGTTTTCTCTTTTGTAAAATGAAGGAAATAAAGCAGTAGATAGAGAACTGGTCTTGGAGGCAGAAAGACCAAAGATTAAGTGTCTTCTCTTACATATATTGGCTTTGTGGCCTAGGCATATTACTTAATTTTTCTGACAACTCCCTGCTTCCCTTAGTAAATGGGAAAGGCAGTGTAGGTGAAGGTAAAAACTTTTATGTTCAAGTCCTGATTCTGGAACTTATTGCCTATGTGACCTTGGAAAAGTCACTCCCCATTCCTTCAGAATCCCTCACTTGATTTTGTCATCTCTTCAACTATCATCCTAGATCTCTCCTTCCCTTTGAGGCTAAATTCTTTTAGAAAGGTATGTATAATCAGCATCAATACTTCATCTGCTTCATCTCCTTTCACCCTTATTTTGGCTTCCAACATCATCGTTCAACTGAAAATGCTTTCTCTAAATTTATCATTATCTCTGTCTTTTTTTTTTTTTTCTTTTTTGCTGAGTCAATTGGAGTTAAGTGACTTGCCCAGGGTCACACAGCTAGGAAGTGTTAAATGTCTGAGATCAGATTTGAACTCAGATCCTTCTGATTTCAGGGCTGGTGCTCTATCTGCTGTGCTACTTAGCTGCCCCCATCATTATTTCTTAATGACTAAATAGAATGACCTTTCTGTAATGCCCTTTTTTTCCTCTAATTTTTTATACTGTTGATTTATTCCTATATACTCTAGTATAGATTATCCTGACATTGCTGTCTCCTGGTTTTCCTTCTCTCTAACTGCTCAGATTTAGTCTCTTTTGCTGATTCTTTATCCATATGTCCTAAGACTCTGTCATCACACTCTTCTTGTTTCTCTCCTTCTCCCTGTCTCTCTCCTTCTCCCTGTTCTTCTCCCTGTCTATCTGTTTGTCTGTTTCTCTAGCTGATTCTCTGTCTCTCTCTGTTTCTCTCTGTATGTTTCTGTTTCTGTATCTGTCTCTTATAATAGAGGTTTTTAAACGGGTGCCCATTAATTTATATGATTTAATATATTGATAACTTCTTTTCTTTCTTTTTTAAACATATTTCTATATTTGTCATATTGTGTAAAAAAATCAGAACAAAATGGAAAAACAAAACATGAAAAAGAAAAAACAAACAAAAATGGTGAAAACACTGTGTTTTAATCCATATTTAATCTCCATAGTTCTCTGTCTGCATGAGGATGGGATTTTCCATCCCAAATCTATTGGAATTATCTTAAATTACTGCACTGCTGAGAAGAACAAAACTTTTTACAATTGATCATCACATAATCTTATTGTTACTGTGTACAATGTTCTTCTTGTTCTCACTTTGCTTAACATCAGTTCATATAAGTCTTTGCAGGCTTTTCTTGATAACTGCATTCTACCTTTTTGTTAATCCCATCCATTTTTTTTAATGAACCTAAAATATAACATTATGAGAAATGCATAGGCTTCTTTAGACTGCCAAACAGAAAAAAAGGTTAAGTTTCAAACTTAAGTTTGAGTACAATACAGATGTAACTGTTTCACTTGATATTCTCATCAAACTATAGAATTAACTTTATTCAGATGCCTTCCAGATTTATATATAAAGTTCTATTTTCTTTAAAGTGATATTGCCACTTATCACTACTTGCCTTTTGGACATCTCAAACTAGATGTCCCATAAACATCTAACTCAACTGTCTAAAATAGAACTCATTATCTTTCCTTCCAAGCCTTCCTGCCTCCTGAACTTTTCTATTAATATAGAGAACACAGTTGAGATTGCAAAGGGGAGACCCCAAGAGTTTGAGGTTCCAAACAGGTATCATGAGGTGTCTCAAAAGAATTTGCAGGCTTGATTTTGTACAAACAAAACTAATGCAGACAAGATTAGAAGGGAAACAATAAACTAGGGAAACATTTTTACAGTCAAAGGTTTTTTCAAAGGCTTAATTTCCAAAATATATAGAGAATTGACTCTAATTTATAAGAAATCAAGCCATTCTCCAATTGATAAATGGTCAAAGGATATGAATAGACAATTCTCAGATGAAGAAATTAAAACTATTTCTAGCCATATGAAATGATGCTCCAAGTCATTATTAATCAGAGAAATGTAAATTAAGACAACTCAGAGATACCACTACACATCTCTCAGATTGGCTAGAATGATAGGGAAAGATAATGCAGAATGTTGGAGGGGATGTGATAAAACTGAGACACTGATACATTGTTGGTAGAATTGTGAATACATTAGCCATTCTGGAGAGCAATTTGGAACTATGCTCAAAAACTCATCAAACTGTGCATTCCCTTTGATCCAGCAATATTACTACTGGGCTTATATCCCAAAGAGATCTTAAAGAGGGGAAAGGGACCTATATGTGCCAAAATATTTGTATCAGCCCTTTTTGTAGTGGCTAGGAATTGGAAACTGAGGGGATGCCCATCAGTTGGAGAATGGCTAAATAAATTGTGCTATATGAATATTATGGAATATTATTGTTTTGTAAGAAATGACCAGCAGGATGATTTCAGAAAAACCTGGAGAGACTTACATGAACTGATACTGAGTGAAATGAGCAGGACCAGGAGATCATTATATACTTCAATAACAATACTATATGATGATCAATTCTCTCTTCAACAATGATAGCCAAGTCAATTCCATTTGTTCAATAATGAATAGAACCAGTTTATACCCAGCAAAAGAACTCTGGGAAAAGAGTGTGAACCACTACATAGCATTTCCAATCCCTCTGAGTTTGTCTGCTTGCATTTTTGATTTCCTTCATAGGTTAATTTTCCATTATTTCAAAATCTGATTCTTCTTGTGCAGCAAAATAACTGTATGGACATGTATACATATAATGTATTTAACATATACTTTAACATATTTAACACTTGGGGGAGAGGGTAGGGGGAAGGAAGGGAAAAGTTGAAACAGAAGGTTTTGCAAGGGTTAATGCTGAAAAATCACCCATGACATATATCCCGTAAATAAAAAGCTAAAATAATAATTAAAAAAAAAAAAAAAAAAAAAAAAAAAAAAAAGAATGTGCAGGCTTGAATCCATCTCCCAGTCAAGGGGCAAGTTTTTTGCAATAGTAATTATAACACTGTTACAAAAAGGGGGCTGGAATTCTAAGGGAATTTCAGCAGAGAAACACAAGCAAGGAGATATATTTATACATATTCAATCATAGATATGCAAATTCTTTGGGTCTTAGGTAGGAAGGAGAAGTCTTCTGAAAGAGTGGTTCTGGGTTGACCAAATTATTACTAATAAGATTACCAGTCATCAATGAATTGAGGAGTGGTCTTAGTCACTATTGTCTTTGGAGTTTGATGTATGAGAGTTTCCTGAGGCTGGAAGCTATAAGGAGTGGTCAGAATCAGACAATTTGGGTGTGGAAATTTCCTGAGATAGATTCCAAAGCTAGAAGATTTAGGACTACTGATTTGTTGTTTAGAACTGAAGCCCCGGGGCGGAGCCAAGATGGCAGAGAAGAAACACACGACTCAGTGAACGTCCTCACTCCCTCACAACCAATTAGATAAATTAAGTCTCAAAATTAGCTCAGGACTGATAGATACCACAAGGACTGGAAGCACGACTTACCAGCTGAAGAGAATCTGGAGTTTCAACAGGAAAGGTCAGTTCTCAGGGGAGGAATAAGAAAGACCAGCACAGACGGTGGGGTAGGGGCACACTGCGCCCATTGCGCTGGGAGGGGCTCTGGGATCAGAGAAGCCACTGAGGTAAAGGAATCTGGCACAGGCTGTTAGCTCTTCTCTGCTAATTATTTAGCAGTTCAGAAGAGAAAGCCAAAATATTTTAAAACTCAGATTAGATCCCCCCCCCCCACCCTGGGGGTGACTCAGCAGAGAATCGGCACCAGGGGGTGTGGCCTCAGCTACCTCCTGAGAATAGTTAAGAGACTGACAAGTGGGTGGATACGGCCCAAGGCAACACACACTGCCTAGCTTAGCTGGAGGGAGTGGAACTCAGCTCCAGGAAGTCCCAGAGAAGCGGAACCTTTGAACTAGGGACCGCGGTTTCTGGCAGACACTTCCAGTTTGAGCGCAGGGGCTTCTCACGTCACCTGCTGCAGACATCCACTCCCCACCCTGACACATAGGCTGGGCTTCGTGCTGTCTTCACTATTCTACGCCCTCAAAGCACAGCAGTGCTAATCACCTCTGAGGCGCTTCCAGGGAGGGGGTGGGGAACTCTCTCCCAGAGCTCTCTCTTAGCGCGGGCGCAGGGGCCGCTGCATCCATCAGGTCTGGGAGGAAGCTGGTAAAGAAGTAAATAATTTCCTACCCCAGGGACAGACCCCAAAAGATTTTTTTAAATATGAGCAAAAAAGCTAGAAAAACTATAGATTCCTTCTATACAGAGAAAGACCGGGTATCCAACCCCGAGGAAGTTAACAGCAGAGAGTCAGCAGATAACAACCTAAAGGGGAACGATTCCTGCCCCCCATCACATAACTCTCTCCTAGAAGAAGCTCTTAAGAAATTGAGGGAGATCGAAGAAAAATGGGGAAAGGAAAGAGAAGTTATGATAGAGAATAACAATGTCCTGAAATTGGAGTTGGAAAAAATAAAGAATTCACAGGAGATGCAGGGAAACAAAATTAGTGAATTAGAAAAGGTTAAAAAAACACAGGAAAGTAGGATTTCTGAATTGGAAAAGATAAAAAAGTCTCAAGAAAATAGAATTTCTGAATTGGAAAAAGAAAATAATTCTCAAAAAAAAAAAAAATTAGGGAAATGGAAAAAAATTCAATAGAGCAAAATAACTCATTTAAAAACGAAATTGGGCATTTACAAAAAGAACTAAAAACTGTGAAAGAAGAAAATAACTCCTTAAAAGTCAGGATGGAACAAATAGAAATGAATGATTCACAGAGAACCCAAGAATCAGTCAAACAAAACAAAAAAAATGAGAAGCTGGAGAACAACATCAAATACTTACTGGGAAAATCTATAGACCTGGAAAATAGATCTAGGAGAGATAATCTGCGGATTATTGGACTTCCAGAAAACTATGACCAAAAAAAGAGCCTAGATTCTATTTTACAGGAAATTATCAAAGAGAACTGTCCAGAGATAATAGAAACAGAAGGGAAAGTAGATGTGGAAAGAATTCATCGAACTCCTTCTGAAATAGACCCTAAAAAAAGAACACCACGGAATATTGTGGCTAAGCTGCAGAATTACCACACAAAGGAGAAAATCCTGCAAGCAGCTAGAAAAAAACAATTTAAATACCAAGGTGCCACAATAAGGGTCACCCAAGATCTGGCTGCCTCCACATTAAAAGATAGAAGGGCCTGGAACCTGATATTCCGAAAGGCAAAAGATCAAGGACTGCAACCAAGAATGAACTACCCAGCTAAGTTTAGCATCTTTTTCCATGGAAGAAGATGGTCATTCAATGAAACAGAGGAATTCTATATGTTTCTAAGAAAAAAACCAGACTTAAACAAAAAATTTGATCTACATCCACAAGACTGAAGAGAAACAGAAAAAGGTACACAGAACCCTTGAGAACTGTAACTCTGTTGTGGGTATATAAAAAATACTCAAGGATAATTTGATTTTACTGATATAAAAGAAAAAAAGGGGGGTGTAGTAAAGGGAAGGAGGTCGGTTCAGAAAAAGGGGAAGGAGTGATAAAAAGAGGGAAACTACATCCCAGGAAGAGACATAGAAAATACACCATATCTGAGGGAACTTAGTGAGGGGGAGAATCATTGTGTGAATCTTACTCTCATCAGAAGAGGCTCAAAGAGTAAATAATTAACATATTTGTTTTTCAGAGAATTTTCTCTCACCTCATTAAAAGGGGGGAGAGGAAAAGGGAAAAGGAAAAGGAGAATAAGTGAAGGGACTTGGAGGGAGGGGGGAGGGATCCAAAAAAAAAGAGGGAGGGTTGTGCGGCACAAGGGGGGTCTGTAAATTAAATATCGGGGAGGGGGATCAGGGGGGTCAAGGGAAAAAAGCATAAGCTGGGGATAATACGATGGCAGGAAATACAGAATTAGTAATTTTAACTGTAAATGTAAATGGGATGAACGATCCCATCAAACGGAGACGGATAGTAGATTGGATCAAAAAGCAGAACCCTACAATATGTTGCCTACAGGAAACACACTTAAAGCAGGGAGATACATACAGAGTAAAGGTAAAAGGTTGGAACAGAGCCTATTATGCTTCAGGTAAAGCCAAAAAAGCAGGGGTAGCTATCCTTATCTCAGATCAAGCAAAAGCAGAAGTAGATCTTGTTAAAAAAGATAAGGAAGGAAACTATATCCTGCTGAAAGGTAGCATAAATAATGAAGCCATATCAATACTAAACATATATGCACCAAGTGGTATAGCATCTAACTTTCTAAAGGAAAAGTTAGGAGAACTGCAAGAAGAAATAGACAGTAAAACTATAATAGTGGGAGATCTCAACCTTGCACTCTCAGATTTAGACAAATCAAACCACAAAACAAACAAGAAAGAAATTAAAAAAGTAAATAGAACATTAGAAAAACTAGGTATGATAGACCTTTGGAGAAAACTGAATGGCAATAGGAAGGAATATACTTTCTTCTCAGCAGTTCATGGATCCTATACAAAAATTGACCATATACTAGGACATAAAGATCTCAAAATTAAATGTAGGAAGGCAGAAATAATAAATGCCTTCTTCTCAGATCACAATGCAATAAAAGCTACATTCAGTAAAAAGTTAGGGGTAAATAGACCAAAAAGTAATTGGAAACTGAATAATCTCATCTTAAAGAATGACTGGGTGAAAGAGCAAATTATAGAAACAATTAACAATTTCACCCAAGATAATGACAATGATGAGACATCATATCAAAATCTTTGGGATGCAGCTAAAGCGGTAATAAGGGGAAATTTTATATCTTTAGAGGCTTATTTGAAGAAAATTGAGAAAGAGAAGATTAACGAATTGGGCTTACAACTTAAAAGGCTAGAAAAAGACCAAATTATAAACCCCCAACCAAAAATTAGACTCGAAATACAAAAATTAAAAGGAGAAATCAATAAAATTGAAAGTAAAAAAACTATTGAATTAATAAATAAAACCAAGAGTTGGTTTTATGAAAAAGCCAATAAAATAGATAAACCTTTGGTAAATTTGATCAAAAAAAAGAAAGAGGAAAATCAAATTGATAGTCTTACAAATGAAAAGGGGGATCTTTCCACCAATGAAGAGGAAATTAGAGAAATAATAAGGAGTTACTTTGCCCAACTTTATGCCAATAAATTTGATAACTTAAGTGAAATGGATGACTTCCTCCAAAAATATAGGCTCCCTAGATTAACAGAGGAGGAGATAAATTGCTTAAATAGTCCCATTTCAGAAAAAGAAATAGAACAAGCTATTAATCAACTCCCCAGGAAAAAATCCCCAGGGCCAGATGGATTCACATGTGAATTCTACCAAACATTTAAAGAACAATTAGCCCCAATGTTATATAAATTATTTGAAAAAATAGGGGATGAAGGAGTCCTACCAAATTCCTTTTATGACACAGACATGGTACTGATACCTAAACCTGGTAGATCGAAAACTGAGAAAGAAAATTATAGACCAATCTCCTTAATGAATATTGATGCTAAAATCTTAAATAAGATATTAGCAAAAAGACTTCAGAAAATCATCTCCAAGATAATACACTATGATCAAGTAGGATTTATTCCAGGAATGCAGGGCTGGTTTAATATTAGGAAAACTATTAATATAATTGACCATATTAATAATCAAATTAATATGAACCATATGATCATCTCAATAGATGCAGAAAAAGCATTTGACAAAATCCAACATCCATTCCTACTAAAAACTCTTGAGAGTATAGGAATAAATGGATTATTCCTTAGAATAATCAGGAGTATATATTTAAGACCGTCAGTAAGCATAATATGCAATAGAAATAAACTGCAACCTTTCCCAGTAAGATCAGGAGTGAAACAAGGTTGCCCACTATCACCATTACTATTCAATATAGTACTAGAAACGCTAGCCTCGGCAATAAGAGCCGAGAAAGAGATTCAAGGAATTAGAGTAGGAAATGAGGAAATTAAACTATCACTTTTTGCAGATGACATGATGGTATACTTAGAGAACCCCAAAGACTCTGCTAAAAAGCTACTAGAAATAATTCAAAATTTCAGCAAAGTGGCAGGATACAAAATAAATCCACATAAATCCTCGGCATTTTTATATATCACTAACAAAATGCAACAGCAAGAGATACAAAGAGAAATTCCATTCCAAACAAATGTTGAGAGTATAAAATATTTGGGAATCCATCTACCAAAGAAAAGTCAGGAATTATATGAGAAAAATTACAAAACACTTGCCACAAAAATAAAATCAGATTTAAATAATTGGAAAGACATTCAGTGCTCTTGGATAGGCCGAGCGAATATAATAAAGATGACAATACTCCCCAAACTAATCTATTTATTTAGTGCTATACCAATCAGACTCCCAAGAAACTATTTTAATGACCTAGAAAAAATAACAACAAAATTCATATGGAAGAATAAAAGGTCAAGAATTGCAAGGGAACTAATGAAAAAAAACTCAGAGGAAGGTGGTCTAAGTGTACCTGATCTAAAGCTATATTATATAGCAGCAGTCACCAAAACCATTTGGTATTGGCTACGAAATAGACCGGTAGATCAGTGGAACAGATTAGATACAAAGGACAAAAAAGGGTACATCTATAGCAATCTAATCTTTGACAAACCCAAAGATTCCAACATTAGGGATAAAAATTCATTATTCGGAAAAAACTGTTGGGAAAACTGGAAATTAGTATGGCAGAAATTAGATATGGATCCACACTTAACACCATATACCAAGATAAGATCAAAATGGGTCCATGATTTAGGCATAAAGAGGGAGATAATAAATAGATTAGAGGAACAGAGGATAATCTACCTCTCAGACTTGTGGAGGAGGAAGGAATTTATGACCAGAGGAGAACTAGAGATCATTATTGATCACAAAAGAGAAGATTTTGATTACATCAAACTAAAAAGTTTCTGTACAAATAATACTAATGCAAACAAGATTAGAAGGGAAGTAACAAATTGGGAAAATATTTTTAAAAACAAAGGTTCTGACAAAGGTCTCATTTCCAAAATATATAGAGAACTGACCATAATTTATAAGAAACCGAACCATTCTCCAATTGATAAATGGTCAAAGGATATGAACAGACAATTCTCAGAGGAAGAAATTGAAACTATATCCACTCACATGAAAGAGTGTTCCAAATCACTACTGATCAGAGAAATGCAAATTAAGACCACTCTGAGATACCACTACACACCTGTCAGATTGGCTAAGATGACAGGAACAAATAATGATAAATGTTGGAGGGGATGTGGGGAAATTGGGACACTAATACATTGCTGGTGGAGTTGTGAAAGAATCCAGCCATTCTGGAGAGCAATCTGGCATTATGCCCAAAAAGTTATCAAACTGTGCATACCCTTTGACCCAGCAGCGCTACTACTGGGATTATATCCCAAAGAAATACTAAAGAGCGGAAAGAAACATATATGTGCCAAAATGTTTGTGGCAGCTCTTTTTGTTGTAGCTAGAAACTGGAAGATGAATGGATGTCCATCAGTTGGAGAATGGTTGGGTAAATTGTGGTATATGAAGGTTATGGAATATTATTGCTCTGTAAAAAATGACCAGCAGGAGGAATATAGAGAGGCCTGGAGAGACTTAAATCAACTGATGCTGAGTGAAATGAGCAGAACCAGAAGATCACTGTACACTTCAACAACAATACTGTATGAGGATGTATTCTGATGGAAGTGGAAATCTTCAACATAAAGAAGATCCAACTCACTTCCAGTTGATCAATGATGGACAGAAATAACTATACCCAGAGAAGGAACACTGGGAAGCGAATGTAAATTGTTAGCACTAATATCTGTCTGCCCAGGTTGCATGTACCTTCGGATTCTAATGTTTATTGTGCAACAAGAAAATGATATTCACACACATGTATTGTACTTAGACTATATTGTAACACATGTAAAATGTATGGTATTGCCTGTCGTCGGGGGGAGGGAATAGAGGGAGGGGGGGCAATTTGGAAAAATGAATACAAGGGATAATATTATAAAATATATATATAATAAAAAAAAAAAAAAAAAAAAAAAAAGAACTGAAGCCCCGCCAAGGTCAGGGGAATCCCCAAATCATATTACATCACATTACATCATATTATATATTGTCATACTTAACTTCTTATTCATATCCCATGTCTAATCACTTCCTAAATTTTATTATTCCTACTTCTCACTTAAGTCTCCTTTTCTACTCCTATAGCAACAACTTTCCCAGATATTCATCACCTCTCAACTCAATAATTTCAGTAGCCTTCTAATTGGCCTCCTTCAAATTTCTTCCCACTTTAATGTCATTCCTGAAACTACCAAGATAATTTTTTTTAAAGTATTTCTTTGACTAATATGTCCTCTCTGTTCTTTGAGCGTCAGTGGCTCCTTATTACCTCCAGGTTCAAGTATAAAATCTGACTTTTAGTATTGTTTATAACCTAAGCTTTTCTATTTTTCCAATCTTTGAATACTTTATTCCCTTCTATGCACTCTCTAATCCAGCTATACTAACCTACTTATTGTTTCTGAAGTTCTCCAGTCTCTGTTTTTCTTTTTTTCTTTTTTCAATTATTATTATTATTTTTAATTGGTTCTCTCCCATTCCTGGATTTTAGCCACAGTTTCCCTAAAGCCCTTTAAGACTCAATTCAAATTCTATTTTGAGCAGTATAGCTTTCCTGGTCCTCCTAGGGAGTAGAGCCTCCAAGTCCCATATTGCCCTTTATTCATTCTCTGCAAATCTTAAGAGTACCTAGTTACATCTATGTAATCTCCTCATATTATATTGCAAACTCCTTGAGGGCAGGATTTGATTTTTGGTCTGTATATCCTCAGTACTTAAAACAGAACCTACAACATTAGAAGTGCTCAATTAATCCTTCTTGATTAACTGCTCTGGTCATCAGTTCCTTCTGAATAAAACAAGGAGTTTGGGTTATGTGACATTTAGGGTCCCTTCTCTGATTTTATTGTTTTTTCCTGATCCTGTGATTTGTTTGTTTATTTTTTGTTAGTCATACTAACTCTACTTCAAAAAATTTACAAACAGTATATGATAAAGTAAGAAGTAAAATAGTTATATGGATAGCTTTATCATAGCTCAGAAGAGGGAGAGCCCTCATAGGCCAAGAGCTCAGGGAAACATTCATAGAGCTAATGGAATATGAATAGGACTTTTAAAGATGAGTAAGATTCATATGAGCAATGAGTAAAATTCAAGAGAGTATGGAATGAGAATTTCAGGAATAGAAGAAAGCATAATGATAAAAGTTGCCATTTTTCTGCAAGCTTTTTGTCTCATGAAAGGTCACTCTGTCCCTTCATTGTAACTGTATTAGAAATGCGAAAGTTTTATTTTTCTTTTTCACAATGATTTAGTTTTGGGAGTTCCCCAAGCAGAAACATTCATTTGCAATGCAAATTTGTACCTGATCTGTAACTAATATTGTTAGAGAATTGCCTTGAGTAGATGAAAATTAAATGACTTGTAGTCTAAGAGTTGCCTTGGGCACTTAGAAGTTAATTGACTTGCCCCCCATCACCCAGTCAATATGTGCTGAGACTGATCTTAAATCAAGGTATTACTGATTCTGAAGCTGTATCTCTATCTATCATGCTATGTTGCTCTCATAAATGTGAATTATTGCAGAAAAATTTTTAGAAGTGAAATACCTATACTTGCGTAGTAATGATCTTTATGTAGACTGGAAAACCTGGTCATTCAGCCAATGTTAAGAGGAAAGAAATTATCACTCTGAAAACATTGATATTACTCTCTATTTCCTTTACATATCTATATCTGTCTATTGTATCCTGATGGATCTATTAATCTGTCTATCAATCTATTATGGTTTTCCATTTCTTTTCATACATTATCATAAATCTGAGATGCACCAGAATCTGAGTAAGAATCCTTAGAAATTTATTAAAGTAGGATTACAAGGACATATTCTAAACTGGATCAGCTACACTGAAATATACTGGAATACTTCAAGGCTCTTTGAGAAAAACTGGAATATTAAAGCAGAGTTCATACTCTAAAAGAGTTTATATCATACATTTGAATGACATGAAAAATATATGTGAAAAGAAGGTTAACCAAATGAGATAGTATATGTGCTAAGTATCAAATGAACAACACAGAAATTATGTTATAGGAAAAGATTTCAAGCCTCAAGCTCAAGGGTTTCCTGAAGTTTAATGTTACTTTAAGATACATTGGAGAGAAGTTGGATTTCTGAATGCAGGGTCTGTATTCTTTTGTGTGTGTGTGTGCGCGCGCGAATATGAGCAAATTACCTTATGACTAGGCCTCAGTTCTTCACCCATAAAATGATAGTCTTGAACTGATTGGCATATAGATTTCTTTTAAGCTCTAATTCTAGGACACTCTGTATGATGGGAAATACATTTTTATTTCATTAACCTCTAACTGAAATTTTGCAATTTTTTTAAACCTAGTATTTTTATAAACCTGTAATGATTTGCATTTTAGCATATCTTAATTGTTTTTTCCAATAATGGTGGGAGGTGAAGTGCTATTATTAGACCCATTTTATAATGACCAAAAAGGAAATAAAACAAACAAACAAAAAAAGCAACCTAATTCTAAGAGAGATTAAGTAACTTGCACCTGTTTACTTTGCAAGTAAGAGTCTGAAGCAGAATCTTAACTCATGTATTCTTGGCTCCAAATTCAGCTCTTTAGCTATTGAACTACTTAGCTGTCTCTACTAATATTTAAAACTTTAATTTTAAAATATTTATTCAAAGTAAGAGTATATAGATATCTGTGGACCACCAATGAGGTTCACAAATATCAACAATAATGTAAGAAATCTGGATTTTGATAAATATCCACTTCAGAAATCTCTATTTACACTTTGGAGTGGTAGCATTTCTATATTCATATATTTCCAAGAAATGGAAATAAATATAGCTAAATCATACTTTTTAAATGAATGAATTACATAGAGGTTAATAAAAGTATACTAATGCAGCTCTGCATATTGATTAGTTCTGCTTATTTATTGAGACATCTTCACTCTCACCTCCCTGAAATGTGACATTAACATATACTATAATTGAAAACAAGGATGTTTACCATGGGCATTTAACTTTCAAGACATTTGGATTCCAGAAGGGTGACAGGGGGAGAGGAATAAGTATTTTATAGCCCTCAGTATGTGCTAGTAATTGAGTGCTTTTACAAATATATCTTATTTGTTCTTCATAACAACCTTGTAAAGTGGGTACTATTGTTATTTTCATTTTACAGTTGAAGAAACTGAGACATATTAGCTTAAATAACTTGCCCAATGTCACACAAATAGTAAATCTCATGGGTTGGATTTTTTATAAGATCTTGACTCCAGGCTCAGTGTGAATCACCCACCTGCTTAACAGATTGTGTTTTAAAACTAAAAATTAAAAATAAACTTTTTGGCATGTTCAAAAATTTAATTCAGTTCAACAAATAATATCAAAGTGTTGTGTATACAAGTAACTTTACTTACTGGCTGTTCCCAAAACATAATTTTCCATTTCTCTAGTGCCTCTGCTGTTGTACAAGTTGTCTGTGCACCACAGTAAAAAGACATTTCCTTTTCTGTTTTTACCTATTGAAATTTGTCATACTCTCTTCAACTTTCAGATCAAAGATCCTGTTGTGGGCCAGTTTCTAAATGATTTGTCATCTATCTATTTTTCCTCCTAATAAGCTTGCATTTAATTTTTATATTCATTTTATTTGGTTATATATTTATCTGTGATATCCACTCAGCTGAATTGAAAGTGATTTCTTTGAGAGCAGGGACTAGATTTTGTCTCTTGTATCCTTGAATCTAACATCGTGCCTGTCATATATTGCCCTTGTTGGTCTTAATAAATAAAGATTGATTGTTTGATTCTTATCCTAAGCAAGAAACAAATGCCTTTTATTTAGCAGGTAAAAATAGTTAGAATAGAATTGAATTGAAATATTGTGTCTTTTCATTTATGTATTTTTGATCAGTTGAGAACAACTAAAGCCTTCTCAAACCTTAAAATATATAATACTAGAAAGTTTATGTATTTTTGTGGTTTGCTGTTATAATACAACTGATCAATTTGGAGTTTAGGAGAAGAAAAGCCAAAACCTAATGACATTCAAATAGGGGGGAAAAGTAAATCTTCAGGCAAAGGGTACTTGGGATTTTTTATTCTTTCATACTACTGCATTAAGGTCAATTGTCTTCTATAACTTAAGATGACTTTATCAATCCAATCCTTTCTTTACTATTAATTAGTGAAAGTGTATCCTCCAATCAAGTTAACCTTTTCTGATCTGTGCATTTGTAGGATTTTATCAACAGAATCTGATGGTAATTGTATATTCCAACTTCAAACTCTATTCCTATGTTACACATCTTTCCACTCTCCAAAACAAACAAATAAAAACCTAATATTTAAAGAAAGTGAAGGAGCTAGGAATTTTGGAACTCCCATATATGTGCCTCATCTTCTAATTATTTGGTTTTACTCATTTAGTTGAATTGCATACAAATGAGGCAGCCCACTTTGGAAATCAATTGGTTTCACTAGAAAGATGCCACATCTCTGACCTTGCCTCCCACAATTTTCTCCTGGCTTCTGAAACACTGCCATATTCCACTTTTATTGAAATTGACATTATTTCTTCAGCTTCCCTTTTCTTTGGAACATGTAGAAATGATTCATGATATTGGTCTGGATTGGAGCCCCTAGAATGTCATTTTATAAAATAAGCCAAATCAGTTATGTATTATATCCAGGTTAGTGGACTATGGTATCAAAAAATAAGATTTAAGCCAAAGATAATTTACACTGGTTTAAAGGAAAGACAAGAAGAGATTGATGGATTTTTCATTGTATCTTTGAATGGCAGAAAAATAAAATTGAATTGGAGGGGGCAGGAAAAAGGTGAGGTCTCTCCACGGATTTATCAGTGGCTTCAGTGTTCTAGAAACCTAAAGAATGTCAAATAATGTCTATTACTGAATTCATCATATACTGTGCAGAAAATGAGGTTGATTTCCCAAGGATCCGGTATGTCTGTTATGTTGAAATATTTGCTGGGGCAATTTAATTTTTTCAGAGTATTTAAACATCTGTTTCATCATTTCATTTGAGCCTCATAGCATTCTTTTGGGACAGTTAGGTGATGCAATGGATAGAGTATTAGGCCTGGAATCAGGAAGACTCAGCTTCCTCAGTTCAATCTGGCCTCAGATATTTACTATCTTTATGAACCTGAGCAAATCACTTAACTCTGCCTCTGTTTCCTCATCTGTAAAATGAGTTAGAGAAGGAAGTGGCCATCTTACACTATTTTTGCCAATAAAACTCAAAATGTTTCAAAGAGTAAGACAGGACTGGAAAAAACAAAACAAAACTGAACAACAACAACAACAACAACAACAACAAATATTAGCCCTAGTTGACAGATGAGAAAATGAAGATGGAGAAGATTGGTTAGGATCACATACCTATTATACCAAAAAAAGAGCTAAAGGTGCAATCTAGTTTTAACTCTCAAGTCTAGATATTTTGTATTTCTGTGAATAGAAAGGTAAGGGGTTACAATGAAAAAAGTCCTGGTCATAGAGCAAAAATATCTGTGGTCTAATCCACTCTTTTTCATCCACTAGTTATGCGACCTGGCTAGTTAACATTTACAAATCTTGTTTTCCTCAGCCCCAAAGGGGAATAATAAAACTTGAACAACTTATGTACCTCACAGATTTCTTGAGAAGAAAATGTTTTGTAAACTGTAAAACATTAATAAAGAAGTGAACTTTCATCTCTGTCATCTCTGAGATAAAAACACATTGAACATATAACTAGCTCCATGACACTGGGAAAGTCACATTGTTTCTTGTTTCCCCTAGTAACTCCCTGAAATTAAGTTATAAAAGAATTCCTATCTACCTTAGAAAAGGGATTTTCCTAATGGGGACTTCTCTAGAACAGTGAGATCTTAGGTCTAGACACATGCATGCTTATAACTACATACACATTTACATACATATCTTATGAATAACATATCCTATCCTTGTAGTAAAGATGTACAATTAACCAAACAAATCAATATCTAATAACATATGTCTCATTTCATACCTATAGTCTACCATTTCTCTCCTAGAAATAGAAGGGATATTTAATTGTCAACAACAGTTTGATAATAGTGATTTTATAAAAGTACAAGATCAACCATGTCACCCCCATATGCACCTATATAACAAAGTCTCACCCCTACCCTGCCACATGAAGGCATATACATACCCTCTCCAATAGTTTTTTTTTTTTTTTTTATTGGTCCTAGGAGCAAATATAAACTGCTGTTTGGCATTCAAAGCCCTTTATAACCTAACTCTCTTCTACCTGTTGAGTTTTTTTAAGAACTTACTCTCTCCTCTTTTACTCTGAAAGACCAGAAGAAAGACCCTCCATATATTAATTCCAGGCATTTTCTCTGGCTGTCTCCCACATCTATAATGATCCTCCTCCTCTGCTCTGACATTGACTTTCTTTAAAATTCCTCCTTTTACTGGAAACCTCTCCCAACCCCTCTTAATTGTAGTACTTTTCCTCTATTAGTTGTTTCCTATTTATTCTGGATATAGCTTGCTTTGTATATTATTTATATTTTGTTTCCCATTTTAAGTTTTTTTTTTTGTTTTTTTTTTTTTTAATCACAGGGACTATCTTTACCTCTTTTTGCATTCTCTGCCTTTAGCACAGGGCCTGAAAAATAGTAGGCATTCAAGAAATAATGATTGATAGATTGTCATGTCTAGGACTCAATAATTATATTTCTTTAAGCAAAAGTTTCTGTTAGGGAAGACCAAAAGCTAAATAATAAACAGATGACATTAATTAAAAAATAAAGGTAAGTATCTTAGGGCCACTTAAATTCAGTCAATGATATGAATTTCATAAGTACTAAATGCATCCCATTTCTAGGAGAAGAGCAGAGAAGCAGAAGTGAGAGCTTCTTGCCCAGTGATTTTGCAAGCTTTTACAATTCTATTAATAACAACCTTTATCTTTACCTCCAGAAAGAGAGGTCAAGATTGGCAAGAATCATAACTTTACATTTTAGAATTAATTCTCCCTCTTTACTCTCCCCAATCTCTCATAATGAGCCCTCTAAGATACTGAGAAAACAGTTCTCATCAATTTTCTAATAATTCCTTTTAAAGATTTCTTATTTTTAGTTTTTATTTTTAGATCTTTTGAGCAACTTTCCTATTATTGGAATGTCATAAGCTCTATATATGGGATCTTTGAGATATTAAATAGAGAAAAATTAGCTATGATTTTTAAGGAGAGTGAACCATGGAGCCTATTACAGAATTCTCCCCTCTCCCACCATGACATAAACAGAAAAGCTCTCCATGATTATGGTGTGTATGTGTGTGTGTGTGTGTGTGTGTGTGTGTGTGTGTGTGTGAAGTAGCTCAAATCATTTAATCAATTCAGCTTTGAGGTTGGAGGTTGGACATGCTCAACCCACATATGCTGGTCTCTACTGACTCATTTCTCTATTGAGTTTCTATTCAATAATGATGCACAAATATTCTTGTTTGGTTTTCCACCAAAAGAAGAGCCAATGTTTAGGTATTTGAATGTATTTTTCTTCCCTATATAGTATATTAATTTTATGATCATAGAATTCTATGGTTTGAAATGGACTTTGAAAAGAAAAGTAGGTGCATATAGATTATTGAATGGCTAAACTAAAGAGACTACAGAATATGAAGATTTTAAAGAAATCTGGAAGACTTGTGTGACAGTGTGGAATCAAAGTGAACTTAAGCTCAACATTTTAAAATATAACTACAGAAATGTTGTAAAGGGCTGAAACTCTGAGTTGATGCACTGAAGTTGGACAACAGAGCACTTAAGGCTAATTACCAATTAGACAATACTCTATTAGCATATGCTTGGAAAATGAAATGGCCCTTACCACTCTTTTGTGCTGGTTCAATATTTGGTATATACAGAGAATTGTGGAGAGAATTAGGGGGTGGAGTAAGATGAGACAGAATCACCTTGGGCAGAAGAAAAAAGAGAGGAGAGGTCGTGCAGATCCTGCGTCCATCCAATTCACTTCTACCCCTAAGACCAAGAATAAAGACCAAGGACTTTTGCTTATCCTGACTCCGGCTGATTCTAAGGTATCCAGAGTGCTAACTTGATCTTCACAAAATGCACAAATATAAAACTGTAAAATATTAGACTTCTGATGAATTCAGTGATTGACTTTAGAAGAGTCAAAAAAATGATTTCTTCAGAGTTGGGGAAACTATTTTCATTGTTAATTTTGACAAAGATAATATTTTAAATTTTGGATATGTAGTTTTGGGAATATCAACAAAACATCCAGGTGAAGCTATCTATCAAGAAAACATAGGCAAGAAAATAGATATTATCTGCAAATAAAATATAAAGAACCATGATAAAAGTATTACTTTTTCCCTTTCATAAATCTTCACATATTTGAAGACAAAAATGTATCCCTTATATCCCATTTGTTCAATCTCTTAGAACCTCAAAGCCCATTAAAGATCCCAAAATTAATACAGTGTGCCCATTTTGATGTTTCTGCTTTCAAGCTAATGGCCAACTTATTAACTAGTCAAAAGAAGGTTCTATTCCAATCTCCACCCCACTACACATATACATAAATTTACTTATTGCCTTATTAACACATTAGAAGTTTCTTACAAAAAAGGATTTTGTTTCATTACTTGTGCTTCTTTCCTCAATTTCAAATACAATGCTTGGCATATACTAGGCACTTGCTGAAAGTTTCCTTCTTCCACCCCCACCTTCTTTAAATAATTGTTTAATTAATGGATAAATCACTTTATTGATTAGTTATGCTAATCTGAGTAACCATTAATAAAAAATATGAGCTCTTTATCTTTAACTAATTCCTACCTGCCTTCACATATCATTTCATGCAATTCCTTTTCATCTAAATAGGACTCTTCACTTTTCCATACTTTTTTTTTCACTTCTGATTTAGATAACTTTATTCATATATTCTTAGCATGGGAAATTGTGTGATATAGAATAAAAATGAAGTCTTTGGACAAGTCATACAAATTTGAGAAATGAAAACTTCAGACACAAATTCTTGGAGTGAGTGGAGGAAAACTTTGTATACTTCTTCTAAGAAGTAGGCACCATATGCCTTTGAGAGAGTACAATGCAATTTACAGAAGCCAAAACCAGCAGTTATATTTTATAATCTTGCCCTGCTTCCTCATCCCCTCCTCAGAATTTCCAGTGGAGGAGACCCTTCAAAAATCTAATATTTCATGACACTCCTACTATATGCACACCTTAATATTTTTCCATGTTTTCTCCTCTATCACATCATTGTATACTCAAAAATGATTGATGTTTCCTCCTTAAGAGAGGAAAAATTAATATACATGAGGCTTATTAAGTATGCTCAATTTGAAAAAAAAATTAGCTTGTCTGGTGCATATATCTACATCATTTGTTTTTAACCATCACCTATGGTTACTTCTGTTGACTTAGGACATTCTTTAATTCTCTTAAGCCAGGATGACTAACAAAAACTTGTATCATATTCCTCTCTACCATGTCAATGAAGAAGAAGACTGTGAGATTCCACAAAGACAGGGGTTTTGCCAATTTTTATCACCACATACCAACACAATACAGTTGCTTTTACATAAATTCATATTTATTAATTTTATATAATTAGGATAATTTTTCAACATAAAAAGTTTAAATACTTTATTAAGTACCTGTAGTAGATTTAAAACAGTAAATACAAGAGTACTGACTTATAAACTATTGAGAGGATATCTGCCCTGAATAGTATAATCACCTTTATTAAAGTAAATGTTCTTTGAAAACAAGGTAGGCCCATAGCAAAAATGTATGCATTTGATGATTATATTAAGTAAGCAATATTTTAACTTAAGAAATATTCAATGTATATTTACTATTTATAAAAGACTATGTTAAGTTCCAGTGGGATGTGAGAGATAGATGGGGGCATTGTACTGTCAACTTATTATAAATAGGGAATTAGCATGTCATATAGAATAGATATAGCACATAGTCTTGTGATTAGGAAATAATTAACTAATTAATTATGTTATTTTATTCTTCACAGTCAGGTTTTCACATTTTTAAGAATCTAAGAGATTTTATTAGTTTAAATTATTGAAGCTATTAATAAACCAAGGGAAAAACTTTAAAATCTCATTTCCTTTTTTTTTTTAATGGTTTAGGGCCTGGCAGATATTAGAAAGAAGGTCTTTAATTCTTTATTTTGTAATGGATAATTCTAATTCAGTCTTTAAAAAAATGTTCTAGATGCATATTATATATCTCATTACTGATAAATTTCATCCTTTTTTCCTCTACACTTGGATATTGATATTAGTTATTGTACTCATTAATGTGTAAAGTCAGCCAATAATGACTCACTATACTTTTTAAAAAACTGCATATTTTTGGGTGGCAAATGACAATATATTTGTGTATACATTTATATATACAACGTACATATGTACACATATGTTACATATTTTTATGTGTATATATCTATCCAGCTAAATACACATACATACAGGACTGAAAAGCAGTTTAAATAATAAAAAAAAGGCAATGCATTTTTGCCTTATCTTACCCTAAGAATTAAACCAAAAACTTCATTTTCTTCTTTTGTTTGTGGATTATAACAAAGCATAACTTACTTTTTGAGTTTTATATACATTTATATGTATACATAAAGTTCTAATTCATGTTTGTCAATACTTACAATTTGTTTCTCCTTTCTACTTAATTCTTTATTCATAAATAAGTAAAAAAGAGTAAATAAAGACAAAAAAAAGATATTTAAATTGACTACAAGTACTTTATTTGACAATGATCTCTAGTTACTTAGTTATTTTGCCACTCTTGAGTCATATTTAAGTCATCAAGGAGAAATAGAAGCTCTGATGATACAAAATTGTTCTTCTTGTAAGTTGGTGAAGCAAGGACATAATGCTATTATTGTTGTTAAGGATTTCTTAATATTGTCCAGTGACTTATATTTGTGAACTTATATTGGAGACTTGATTTTAACCTAGGATCTACCTCTAACTAGATTGTACAGTCAAAAGCTGCTTCTCATCTTTGAATCTTTAAAACTGAGGGATGTTTGATTTCTTAGTCTCTCAAAACACCTTTCAGCAATACTATTTTATTTTAATGATCTATATTCTTTTCATTTCCTATTTTAAAAGCTCTTCCTGCCTTTCAACTCTGTAAATCCCCTTCTATTTCTAATTACTTATATTATAAAAATGCTCCATTTTATGTCATAACTAATCTCAAGAGTAAACTGTCTAAACAAGCAGGATTATGACTCTACCTTTTGATAGAATTAGGAAAGGTATTAGATCAAAGAAATTGCTTGGAAATAGTGGATGGCATGGTAGTTATAAGAAGAAGAAAAGGGTTCAAAATCTGAATAATAGTAATAAATAGTAATTTTGAATAATAGCAGTAAAAACATGAGAAGTCAAATTTTAATTGGTTCAAACAATTCAAAGTCTGACTGTTAATAGCAGACGTGGTTATTATTATCAATAAATTAGGATTTGAAAATTTTGAATTACTATTATTACTATAAAACATTTATATTAATGTAAAACTATTTATATAGTACATGTTATATTCTATCACCTTCACAGGGTTGTTTTGAGGTTTTGATGAGATAATTATGTAAAGTGATTTGCAAGCTTTACATTACTTTGCAAATGTAAAATATTAGTATTTTTTATTATTTTTAAAATTTTTTTGATAGTATATATGCATGAGTAATTTTTTTATAACATTATCCCTTGTATTCATTTTTCCAAATTATCCCCTCCCTCCCTCTACACGTGTTACAATATAACCTAGGTACAATATATGTGTGTAAATCCCATTTTCTTGTTGCACATTAAGTATTAGATTCCGAAGGTATAAGTAACCTGGGTAGATAGACAGTAGTGCTAACAATTTGCGAATATAAAATATTATTAAGATAACTAATACTGCTCTTTATGCTTCTGATTCTTTTCAATTTAGCAATTTCTTTGTTCCTGAACCAAGCTTGACCTTCATTAATTTAGTGCTTGCTTTGATTGATTAAAACAGTAGTCTCTAAACTTTGACTGTGTTCACTGAATAGTTGCTTAAAATAAGATTATGTATGAGAATGTGTATGTTTACTTATGTATAAACATAAGCAGTTTATAATTATGCATATTATATCAAAAATAGAAATGTTAAGATAATGAGATGAAGATGAAATAATATTTGATCTTACAATCAATAGGAGGCACTGGATTTTGAGTTCAGAAATAACATGCTTAGACATTGGTGATTTTACTTTATAAACTATGTGAAAGATGGACTGGAATGAAAAGATACTTGAGGTTAAAATACTCATTAGGAGGATATTCTAATAATCCTGGAGAATGGTGATGAAGATCTGAAATAGAGGGATAGTACATGCATATATATGTTTACTTGTGTGTGCATATGTGGAGAGAGACATTAATTCAGAGAGACAGAGACAGAGAGAGAAGGAGAAGAATTCAGAAGACTTTACAAAGAGAAAGCTGACAAGATCAACAATTTATTGGATACATAATATAAAGAAGAATCATAAGATTTCAAAGAAGTCAGTGTAGGTTACTGACAGGATAGTGTTGCACTAGAGCACAGACATCAAATATGCAGCCCCAAGCCAATGCCATATTCTCTACTACAAAGAAACTAAAATAAAATGTATTTGAGAAATATTAAAAATAATTAAAAACACAATAGAACCTAGGTAATATTAATTAATATCTTGCTATGTCAAAATGCAGTTTATAGAGATCCTTATGTATAATTTGGTGACTCCTATTACTATGCAAAATTTTCAACACTTCCCTAGACAATAATGATAAAGTTCAGAAAAAAGGTGGATTTTAAAACAACATAATACTAAAAAGGTCTATAGGACAATCTCAGGTTATGTATACTGGCTTAACCTATATCTTTCTTTCTCCTACTCAAAATAAAATAAAGAAAAACAAAACAAAGAAAAGGAGATTGTTAATTGCAAGTAACTATTACTTTGCCTATGATTGCCCAAAGATTGCCCTTGGTTTTGCCATAGCCAGGAGCTAATCTCTGAGACAGTAAATGGATATGTTTGGGAGCAGAGAGGAAGGTGTCACTTGCACATTTGCTATTGTAGGTACCTGATTAAGGTATAATTGACTTGAGGAATCATACTGGGGAGGTGAGAGCTCACATTGCAGAGTGAGAAGGGAAAGTAAGGGAGTGTTACAGAATCAGTTATAGTTGTTACTGATTTGGAGACAAGTAGTACAATCTGCAATTCCAGGATAGTTAGGATAGGATCCATCTTTCCAGCCTTCTGACTGATTAGCCACATATGCCTGGTTGCCACATGTAGGATTTTTAGGGAACTATAATGCAGAATTCAGAAACGACTGGCTTGAAAGAGTGTCAAAGTACAATAGATAATTATAGGTTTGGAAATTTAGGACATGTTAGAGTTTAAGTCGTATAAGATTTCTGAAAGTTAGTTAAGATGCAAGATTGTCTATCAATTTGGAGGTTGAAGCATGATAGATAGATTTGAGAATTGTAATTTGATTTTTGATTACTTTTTCATACATATTCCAAGGTCTCCATGTCTAACCCAGAGGGTCTCAAAATATGATCCAGAAATCAAGGAAATCCTTTATACCCATTCAGGAAGTCTGTGAGGTCAAAACTATTTTTCTAATAATAGCTATTTAGTTTTGATTGTTATAATCCACACAAACAGGAACTCTATTCAGAATCCTCAATTTATTTTTTAAATGTAAAGGGGTCCTCCTGAGACCAACAATTTTGAGAAATGCTACTGAGTCCTTAGAAATTCTCTGCTTTTTCAGTTGCTTTGGAATGGCAAAGGGTCAATTATTTCATTTATATTTGGTGTTTCTGCTACCTTTTTCATCCTAGATTTCTGAGTTTGGATCACCATATCCTTATTCATTTGCTACTTTTCTAGTACTACTTGATTACTAATTCTGAACCTAGATTCCTAAATGAGTAGACCCTTGGAAAGTGATACAATCTTTAATGTATTCTTTCTTTTTATATTTCCAGTCTTGTTATACTTGATTCTTTTTCATTTTTCCTGTGATCCAATGTCACTGACCTTTCCCCCATAATTTTTGCCTTCTGCCTTTTCCCTGACTGTCCACCATGCCTAGAATGTTCTCCCTCCTCATATCCATGTTCTGGTTACTTTGGATTCGTTTAAGATTTAGCTCATATTCCATATTCAGTAAGAGATCTTTTCTTATCTCCTAGTGTTACTGAGATGATGCAACATTTATATGATATGTGTGTCTCCACCATTAAAATATGATCCTTAAGAGCAAGGATTATGTGTTTATGTATGTGCTTTTAGGCCTTCTTTGTAACCTCAGTATTTAACATAGTGTCTGACATATAACAAGAGTTCAATAAGATATTTAAGTATTGATTAATAGAAGAAATAGATATGTTCCCCCTCTTTTTGTTAGCTAATGCCATAAAAGTGTTCCTATTGAGACCTCCTTGCCTTTGATTGAATACTCTTCACTTATCCCAAAGAAAAGGTGTGGTCATAATATTCACAACACAGACAGACACACATCACAACATTTTCAACATTACATTACCCTTGGCCATGCCTCATAAATCCCCATTTAGAGAGGATTTAGTATTCTTAGAATAACTATTTTTCTCTGTATATTTGTATAAATATATTTAAGAAGTAATTGCCCATTTATTTTAATTTTTCTCCTTATTCTGAGGCTTAGCATGATCAAATCTATATCTACATATACATTTGTGTATTTTATACACACACACACACACACACACACAGACACAAACAGATTTTTTTCTGTTTTCATTTCTCTAGTTACAAGAATAGGTACAATAAAGGAAGCTACCTCTTGAATCTCTAAAATATTATCTTTTTTTTATAGCCACTGTTTCTTTTTTTTATTAATTTTATAATTATAATTTGTTTTGACAGTATATATGCATGAATAATTTTTATAACATTATCCCTTGTATTCATTTTTCCAAATTTTCCCCTCCCTTCTTCTACTCCCTCCCCTAGGTGACAGGCAATCTCATACATTTTACATGTGTTACAGTATAACCTAGATACAATATATGTGTGTAAATCCAATTTTCTTGTTGTACATTAAGTATTGGATTCCGAAGGTATAAGTAACCTGGGTAGATAGACAGTAGTGCTAACAGTTTACACTCATTTGCCAGTGTTCCTTTTCTGGGTGTAGTTGTTTCTGTCCACCATTGATCAGCTGGAAGTGAGTTGGATCTTCTTTATGTTGAAGATATCCACATCCATCAGAATACATCCTCATACAGTATCATTGTTGAAATGTATAGTGATCTTCTGGTTCTGCTCATTTCATTCAGCATCAGTTCATGTGTGTCTCTCGAAGCCTCTTTGTATTCATCCTGCTGGTCATTTCTTACAGAGCAATAATATTCCATAACCTTCATATACCATAATTTACCCAACCATTCTCCAATTGATGGGCATCCATTCATTTCCCAGTTTCTAGCCACTACAAAAAGGGCTGCCACAAACATTTTGGCACATACAGGTCCCTTTGCCCTTTTTTAGTATTTCTTTGGGATATAAGCCCAATAACAGCAATGCTTGGTCAAAGGGTATGCACAGTTTGATAACTTTTTGGGCATAGTTCCAAATTGCTCTCCAGAATGGCCGGATTCTTTCACAACTCCACCAACAATGTATCAGTGTCCCAGTTTTCCCACATCCCCTCCAACATTCATCATTATTTGTTCCTGTCATCTTAGCCAATCTGACAGGTGTGTAGTGACATCTCAGAGTTGTCTTAATTTGCTTAATTTGTTCTATTTCTAGCAGACCATGTGTACTTAACTCTTCAATCAAGACATCAATTTCAGGAATAGGACAAATAGTAACAAGTACCCAAGCATGCCATAGCAAGAATAATAACATTTATGTAGTTTTTCACATTTTGGAGATTATTATTTTGAGTTATTAGTGAGAAAGCTGTTCTTTAAGAGTTAAGAAACTTATCCTTGAGTCCTGGCTGTGCACTAGCCAGCTATGTGCCTTTTATGTTTGTTTTGTATGTATTATTGATCTGATCAGCCATGGATGAACATATTGCATCTTGCCCATAACATGGTGATGTCATTTTGATCCTCTTTGAAAACAAAAGACAACAACCAACCAACCAACCAACTCATTTATGCATGTATTTTCTGCCCCAGTAGAATATGTGTTTGAAGAAAAGGACTTTTTTTTTCTTGTGTTGTGCTTCATTTGTTTGTTTTTTGTTTTGTTTTGTTTTTTCTTTCTCAGCACTTAGAACATTTCTTGGCACAGAGTACTTAAGCAATGCTTATTGGTTAATTGGCTGATTTTAGACAATTCACTCTACACCTTCCATTTAGTCATCTGTAACATGAGAGAGATTGACTAGAATGTCACCAAGTTTCCTTCTCTTGGTAAATCTATGTGAAAGAGTGACTATATTTGTGATTTAATTGTTGTAAGGAATGACTATTGAGGAATTGCCCTCAGTCAATACAGATCGGCACCTTCACTGCCACTGATAGTTTCAGAATTGCCTGGATCACTGGGAGGTTAAGTGTCATATCTATAGCCATATAGCCCCTATGTATGTCCCTTAGGTAAGACTTCAATGAAGGTTTTCTTACCTTAAAGGTAATCAGCTCACTATCCATTGTTCCATGTTATCTCTGAAAATTAAATTCTAACATATAAAGTGTTTTAACAAGGCACACTAAAAGCAGAAGACTAAATAAAAATATGATTTTAGTGCAAGTGAGAGGCAGAAAAAAAAAAACTTTTAATTGTCCAGTGTGATTCACTGATAATTGCAGTCATTTGATTTGAAGTTCAAGAATTAGTTGACAAATGTGCAGACAAGAATTGGTAATATTTAATACAACCTTAAAAATAAGAACTTTCAATGTAAGCCTTTAAAAATGGCAACAGTTCCCCCCCCCCCCATTAAGGAATAAACATGAAAAAAAAATCTTCCTTCTTGACACAGTCTGGTACTTTTCCTGTGTGCAGGTTATGAGAACTGTGTTATAAAAGTGAATGTTTCTATGACTTGGATATTTCAGTTTAGGAGGTTTGAACTTCTTTTGACTAAAAAGCTCCTGCTTCTTTCTCTGACAATGATTGGAAGAATTTCACCGTTTTACTAAATATCCTTTACAATAGGGGAAGGGAAAAAAATATATATATATATACACACATATAATCTCTTGTGTATTATTTTCTTGTTTTCCTACAGTGTTGCTCTCACATTTTATATTACTTTGCATATGTATTTATGTTTTTCAAACATAAATTTGGTAATATTATGCAGTGATGGAACATGCATTTTATTAATTTTTTTTATTTTCAAAACATATGCATAGATAATTTTCAACATTCACCCTTGCAAAACCTTGTGTTTAATTTTTTTTCTTTTCTTTCCCTCACCCCTTCCCCTAGATCAAATAATACAATATATGTTAAATATGTGCAATTCTTCTATATGTATTTCTACAATTATCATGTTGCACATAAAAAATCAGTTTAAAAAGGAAAAAAAATGAGAAAGGAAAAAAAATATAAGCGAACAACAAAAAAGTGAAAATACTATATTGTGATTCATACTCAGTCCCCATAGTCCTTTTTCTGAGTGCAGATGGCTTTCTCCATTAAAAGTCTAATGGAACTAGCTTGATTCACCTCATTGTTGAAAAGAGCCACATGTCCATCAGAATTGATCATCATATAATCTTGTTGCTGTGGAACATGTTCTCCTGGTTCTACTCACTTCCCTTAGCATCCAGTTCATGTAAGTTTCTCCAGGCTTTTCTGAAATCATCCTGGTGATAATTTCTTATAGAACAGTAATATTCCATAATATTCATATACCATAACTTATTCAGCTATTCTTCAACTAATGGGTATCCATTCAGTTTCCAGTTTCTTGCCACTACAAAAAGGGTCATTTTCCCTTTTTTATGATATCTTTGGGATACAGGCCCAGTAAAGATACTACTGGATCAAAGGATATGCACAGTTTGATAGCCCTTTGGACATAGTTCCAAATTGTGCTTCAGAATAATTGGAACAGTTCACAGTTCCACCAACAATGTATTAGTATCTCAGTTTTACCACATCCCCTCTAACATTTATCACTTTCTTTCCTGTCACCTTAGCCAATCTGAGAAGTGTGTAGTGGTATCTCAGAGTTGTATTAATTTGCAGTTTTCTGATCAATAGTGATTTAGATTTTTTTCCATGTGACTAGAAATGGTTTTAATTTCTTCATCTTGAAAATTGTTCATATCCTTCAACTATTTATCAATTGGAGAATGGCTTGTATTCTTATAAGGAGAATAGATTTCCTGACTCCTAATTAGGAAGCTAAATATCCTGGGAACCTAATAAGTGATATTGGTGAATAAACAAAACAAAAGAGGGTTTAATGAGTTAGTTTTGATCAAGTTATTTAGTAACAGGTAGAATTTATGTAATGCTTTAAAGTTTGCAAAGTGCTTTAGATGTATTAAATAATTTGATCTAATTTAGGTTCTTTGTCCTTTGATAGTGGAAGGTATAATCAAAAATGTACAGCATTTGGAGTCAATAAAATTTGGCTTCAAATCCTGCTAGAGATCTTTGTGTGAGTGTAGGGAAGTCACCTAACTTCTCTGAACCTCAATTTCCTTATCTGTAAAATGTACATAATAAGAACACCTAAATCATAGGGCTATTTGTGAAACAAGTGATATAACATATATATATATGTATATATATATACTTATATATATACATATATATGTATATATATATATTTATATACATATATATATGCAAATTGTTTTTCAGACTTTAAAAACACCAATTAAATGCCACTTGTTAATTTGCTTTTATGATTTTAGCACTGGTCATAATGGAAAATCAGAACCATTCTCTCCTTGATAGAAAGTTATGTGGATATAATAGCAAATAAGGAGCACTATTAGACTACAGGCTAATGGTAGAAATGTCTTGACCATGTCTATTTGAACTTTTATCTATAATTACTATGTTTAGAGATCTAAGAGAAGATGTTAAAGATTTTCCTGGTAGATTTCCAAACTTAATTGTAATATATTTTTCTCCTTGGTTTGCTTGTATTTCCATTTAGAATTTAAATACCTTAAAAAGTGATGGTTCCCTTTTCCTGTAAGATCAGGAGTGAAACAAGGTTGCCCACTATCACCATTACTATTCAATATAGTACTAGAAACGCTAGCCTCAGCAATAAGAGCCGAGAAAGAGATCCAAGGAATTAGAGTAGGAAATGAGGAAATCAAACTATCACTCTTTGCAGATGACATGATGGTATACTTAGAGAACCCCAAAGATTCTGCTAAAAAGCTATTAGAAATAATTCAGAATTTTAGCAAAGTTGCAGGATACAAAATAAATCCACATAAATCCTCAGCATTTTTATACATTACCAACACAATCCAACAGCAAGAGATACAAAGAGAAATTCCATTCAAAATAACGGTCGATAGTATAAGGTATTTGGGAATATATCTACCAAAGGAAAGTCAGGAATTATATGAGCAAAATTACAAAACACTTGCCACAAAAATAAAGTCAAATTTAAATAACTGGAAAGACATTGAGTGCTCTTGGACAGGCTGAGCAAATATAATTAAGATGACAATACTCCCTAAACTAATATATTTATTTAGTGCTATATCAATCAGACTTCCAATAAATTATTTTAATGACCTAGAAAAAATAACAACAAAATGTCGAGAATTTCCAGGGAAGTAATGAAAAAAAATTAAATGAAGGTGGTCTAGCTGTACCTGATCTAGAACTGTATTATAAAGCAACAGTCACCAAAACCATTTGGTATTGGCTAAGAAATAAACTAGTTGATCAGTGGCATAGGTTAGGTTCATAGGGCAAGATAGTGAATAAAAATAGCAATCTAGTATTTGACAAACTCAAAGATCCCAACTTTTGGGATGAGAACTCATTATTTGACAAAAACTGCTGGGAAAACTGGAAATTAGCATGGCAGAAATTAGGCATGGACCCACATTTAACAGCACATACTAAAATAAGATTAAAATGGGTCCAAGATTTAGGCATAAAGAACGAAATCATAAATAAATTGAAAAAGTTTCTGCACAAACAAAACTAATGGAAACAAGATTAGAAGGGAAGTAACAAATTGGGAAAACATTTTTACAGTTAAAGGTTCTGGTAAAGGCCTCATCTCCAAAATATACAGAGAATTGACTTTAATTTATAAGAAATCAAGCCAATTGATAAATGGTCAAATGATATGAACAATTTTCAGATGATGAAATTAAAACTATTTCCACTCATATGAAAGAGTGTTCCAAATCACTATTGATCAGAGAAATGCAAATTAAGACAACTCTGAGATACCACTAGACACCTGTCAGATTGGCTAAGATGACAGGAACAAATAACGATGAATGTTGGAGGGGCTGTGGGAAAACTGGGACACTGATGCATTGTTGGTGGAGTTGTGAAAGAATACAACCATTCTGGAGAGCAATCTGGAATTTTGGCCAAAAAGTTATCAAAATGTCCATACCCTTTGATCCAGAAGTGCTATTACTGGGCTTATATCCCAAGGAAATACTAAAGAAGGGAAAGGGACCTGTATGTGCCAAAATGTTTGTGGCATCCCTTTTCATAGTGGCTAGAAGCTGGAAGATGAATGGATGTCCATCAATTGGAGAATGGTTGGGTAAATTATGGTATGTGAATGTTATGGAATATTATTGTTCTGTAAGAAATGACCAACAGGAGGAATACAGAGAGGCTTGGAGAGACTTACATCAACTGATGCTGAGTGAAACGAGAAGAACTAGGGGATCATTACACACTTCAACAATGATACTGTATGAGGATGTATTCTGATGGAAGTGGATATCTTCAACATAGAGAAGAGCAAATCCAATTCCAATTGATCAATGGTGGACAGAATCAGCTACATCCAGAAAAGGATCACTGGGAAATGAGTGTAAACTGTGAGCATTGTTTTTTGTGTTGTTTGTTTGTTTGTTTTGTTTTGTTTTGTTTTGTTTTGTTTCTCCTCCCAGATTATTTTTACCTTGCGAATACAATCCTTCCTTTGGAACAACAATAACAACAAAATTCGGTTCCGTACATATATATTGTGCCTAGCATATAGTATAAGATTTTGATATGTATGGGAATGCCTGCCATCTAGGGGAGGGGTTGGAGGGAAAGAGGGGAAAAACTCGGAACAGAAGGGAGTACAAGGGATAATGTAAAAAAAAAAAATTACCTATGTATATGTACTGTCAAATAAAATGCTATAATTATAAAAATTAATAAAAAACAAAATTTAAAAAAAAAGTGATGGTTCCTCCCTTGCATATCTCAGGTTCTCTGCTAATTTCAACCACATAATTCCAAACTCATGTTCAGGGCCTCTGGAAAAACCTGCATGCAGAGATCTGTTAAAGTTCTGGCCTGATTTGTAAATTGGTGGATTGTATAATGTTTGCTATACAGATCATATTGCTTGCAGAGGATCTTTTGCATTAGCTGAGTCAAACAAAGAGATCAAGATAAGCATACAGGACTATATAATCTGCTTGCCATTTCTGCTCTGAATTTATGTAGAGGAAATGTATCTCACCACAGTTAGGAGCCAAGTCTCCAGAGAGCTCTCAGATAGAAACTAAGTCCTCCAGCAAAGAACATACTTATCCACCATCAAGTCCTGCTAAATTTTTTCTGCCATATTTCTTTCTTCTGGGGATACTTTGAGAATTAATGAGACAATGCTTGCCATAGGGCTTTGATATCTTTGGAAGGAAACTATTGCCTTATGCTTCCTGCTGGCTCACACTTCCCCAATATTTCAATATTCAATTGAATTTTGGAAGAGAAAGGGGATATTAAATGAATAAATATTTCTCTTTTCAGTGTGCATCTACAGGGAATGATGAGGAAAGTAATAACAGTAAAATCTGAGGAACTGAAACAGATGTCCTTAACTTGGAGAATCAAGGGGTCTGTGAATATTATTTTAAAATTATTTTGACATAAGTATTTCAATATAATACATTTTCTTGGTAATCTTATGCATCTTATTTTATGCACATAAAACCATCTTTCTGAAGAGATATCTAGTAACTTTATCTCAGAGTATTAAAAAGTCCTTGACATAAAAGTTTGAGAATTCTTGGTCTGTAGTATCATAGTAATACTGTAATTCAGTAGATTCAGAGATGGATTAAGTGGCTTCAGTGGCCATTTAGTAAAAATTCCACAATTAAAAAATGAAGAAACTGAAGTCTTAGAAGGTTGTCATTCACCTGCATCACACAGATACTAACCATAAAGGCTAATATTTAAACAAGATTTTCTGACACCATAATCAGTGAAAAGTTGGCTAAAGTCAATGAAGGATTAAATAGACCAGGGATGGAGCTAGAGCTAAGGCCAATTAGGAAAATCTTATTGAATTAAGCACATTTTAAAAATTTGAAACTAGAATTAATATAATTAGGATTTATGCACTTATATTAATTCTGGTTTCAAATTTTAAAAATGTGCTTATGACTCATGAACACAAAGAAAGAATATTGCCTCAAATAAATAATGCCTTGGTATTGGCTAAGAAATAGACCGGTAGATCAGTGGAACAGATTAGATACAAAGGACAAAAAAGGGTACATCTATAGCAATCTAATCTTTGACAAACCCAAAGATTCCAACATTAGGGATAAAAATTCATTATTCGGAAAAAACTGTTGGGAAAACTGGAAATTAGTATGGCAGAAATTAGATATGGATCCACACTTAACACCATATACCAAGATAAGATCAAAATGGGTCCATGATTTAGGCATAAAGAGGGAGATAATAAATAGATTAGAGGAACAGAGGATAATCTACCTCTCAGACTTGTGGAGGAGGAAGGAATTTATGACCAGAGGAGAACTAGAGATCATTATTGATCACAAAATAGAAGATTTTGATTACATCAAACTAAAAAGTTTCTGTACAAATAATACTAATGCAAACAAGATTAGAAGGGAAGTAACAAATTGGGAAAATATTTTTAAAAACAAAGGTTCTGACAAAGGTCTCATTTCCAAAATATATAGAGAACTGACCATAATTTATAAGAAACCAAACCATTCTCCAATTGATAAATGGTCAAAGGATATGAACAGACAATTCTCAGAGGAAGAAATTGAAACTATATCCACTCACATGAAAGAGTGTTCCAAATCACTACTGATCAGAGAAATGCAAATTAAGACCACTCTGAGATACCACTACACACCTGTCAGATTGGCTAAGATGACAGGAACAAATAATGACAAATGTTGGAGGGGATGTGGGGAAATTGGGACACTAATACATTGCTGGTGGAGTTGTGAAAGAATCCAGCCATTCTGGAGAGCAATCTGGAATTATGCCCAAAAAGTTATCAAACTGTGCATACCCTTTGACCCAGCAGCGCTACTACTGGGATTATATCCCAAAGAAATACTAAAGAGCGGAAAGAGACATATATGTGCCAAAATGTTTGTGGCAGCTCTTTTTGTTGTAGCTAGAAACTGGAAGATGAATGGATGTCCATCAGTTGGAGAATGGTTGGGTAAATTGTGGTATATGAAAGTTATGGAATATTATTGCTCAGTAAGAAATGACCAGCAGGAGGAATACAGAGAGGGTTGGAGAGACTTAAATCAACTGATGCTGAGTGAAATGAGCAGAACCAGAAGATCACTGTATACTTCAACAACGATACTGTATGAGGATGTATTCTGATGGAAGTGGAAATCTTCAACATAAAGAAGATCCAACTCACTTCCAGTTGATCAATGATGGACAGAGGTAGATACACCCAGAGAAGAAACACTGGGAGGGGAATGTAAATTGTTAGCACTAATATCTGTCTGCCCAGGTTGCATGTACCTTCGGATTCTAATGTTTATTGTGCAACAAGAAAATGATATTCACACACATGTATTGTACTTAGACTATATTGTAACACATGTAAAATGTATGGTATTGCCTGTCGTCGGGGGGAGGGAATAAGGGAGGGGGGGTAATTTGGAAAAATGAATACAAGGGATAATATTATAAAATATATATATATATATACAATAAAAAAAATTATAATTATAAAATTAATTTTAAAAAAAGAGATTAAAAAAAAAAGAAACTAAAAAAAAAATAAATAAAAAAAATAAAAAATAAAAAAAATAAAAAAATAAATAATGCCATTTTAAAAAAAAAATTGGTAGAATATAGTAGAAAGAGTAGAAAGGGAAGATAACAAACAACTATTAAGGCAATGCCCATAGGTGCTAAGATCCAACTGGACTACTAAATTATAACTGAAGACCTGTGTTTAGTGCCACTTCTTAGGGTAACCTAAGAGAATTAAGGTCTAAAAATGATAATCATTGATAGCTTAAACCAGTCTTCAATGTCTTATAATCTCTGCTCCAAGTAGAAAGTAGGTGCCATTCTCATTGGGCTGAGAGTAGTTATAACTTGTTAAAAGATACCTGTTGCTCAGTGAAAATCTAGTAGACCCTTTAAATACCATTTTAAATATCAGGAATTGAAGATAAAGATTTAGACAGATGAAGATGGAAAAGATGTACAAGACGAAGGTAAATGCCCCCTGAGCTTAGTCTACACACTGAAAGTTTGTTTATTTTTTATTTAATCATTTATGCAACCTTATCTTATCTTATGTTTTGCCATTTATACTAATCATGAAATTTTATGAACTCAGTTTATTGATTTATTATCAATCATGACATTTCTTATTAAGATGTTGTGATACTTTATGAAGTTTAATTGTGTATGACCACACACACAAACACACACACACACACAAAGCAACACATAAATCTAAAGTCATTTCATAATTGGCCATTGTGGATTTTGGATGGATTATACAAGGAAAGAATGAACACATCAGGTGAGGAGGTAGGATCCACAATAATAGAGATATAAATAAAATATACAAATATTAAAATGATAAAGAAAACCATATGTACATATCTGAATGCATGCCATAGTTCCCTAAATCTGATGTGTATATGATTTTAGTGTGACCTAAAAAATTAAAAATCCTGCTTTTCAGTGTATGTTTATCTAAAAATATTTGAGGATTCCAAATATATTCTGTTTTAAATGACCCTGAGATTTTGGGATGTCATGCTTTCTATATATTTATATGTACATGCATATATGTAGAGGTATGTATACATGTGTTTGTGTATATACATATTATATATATACATATAAAGCATTCATAGATACAGATATTCTCAGTTTTAGATTAGTTTTAAGTTATTAAAATGTTGGCAACTATATACTTGTGCATACACATAAATACAAGCATGCATGTAGACATATAAACACATTAAAGAATAAATAATTTGTGGATTTGGGCTTACATTTCTAATAGTACTGAGTTAGTGAGCATTAAATATTTCTTAAGTGTTCAAGGTTGAAATGTAGTCAAGAGAAAGAAAGAAGAGAGTTTTAGGTATAACAGAATGGAGAATATTATGCTTTTTTGTTGACAATTTGTGATGAAGCCTTTTTCCCTAGGGTATCTTTTCATGACATTTAGAACTCTCTTAGATTTGTTGTATGTGTGTATATATATTTAAAATAGCAAACTAAGAATGCCCTACTCTTAATGTACTTTTTCAAAGTAAAGTTGCAGTTCTAAAGTTCTCAAAAAATGTATTTTTTAAGGCATTGTATTGACTTAGTTAAGAATTGCCCATGGGTAGCTGGAGTTTTAAAGGATTTTACAAGTATAAAGTTAAATTGATCTTAGGGGCTCCTAGATATATAAAGCAAAACACCAAACCTCTATAAGAGCAAAGAATTGTGAATTTATAGCAATGTTTATAACAAATAAAATACTAAAATTTCCCCCAAACTTTGAAGGAATTAAGAAATGTGTATATGTTTTCTTAATTTGACAGAATTTAATTTGTTCAAATTTTCGGATTGGTTGAGGAAAAGTTAAATATAATTGCTCTTATAATTGCAAACCCACATATGCATCTTGTTTTATATGTACTGCAGAATGCCAGAGGAAGGTTTAAAAGTTTTCCTTCCAGAGCAGTCCTTGGAACAAAAATTGCTTCCTTGAATATTGCTCTGGGCTGAAGATACTTAATAAGCAAAAAACGACAAGGAAGTTTCATGGTCTTCGAATTTTAAGATTAGAAAAATGTCTAATAATTTTGTCCCCGCAATTCTTCAATCCACCTGCATGAGATAGTGAGCAATATAGATCTTGTTTATAATTACATGTATTACAATCACATTCATGTCATAGGAGCATTGGTTGAAGGAACAAAGGACGCTAGAGATATTTAGCCTAAAGCACACTGGAGGCAATTATATTTATATTTTATCACCTAGAATTGAAAGCAAAGGAGAAAACTTACAAACAGGCAAATTTAACTTAAAATAAAGTAAAACTTCCTTAACAATAGCAGCTATCTCATAGTAGACTGGACTTCCTAGGGAGGATTCCCTTTCAATGAATGTGTCAGGAAAAAGGTTGGATCATGTCTTGTGAACTATGTTGTTTCCAGTGTGGTTACTTTGAGAAGCTAAGTGGCACAATGCACAGAATGCTGTTCCTGGAGTCAGGAAGATCTGAATTCAAATTCAACTCAGCTTCAGACATTTATGAGCTGTGTGATTCTGGGCAAGTCATTTAACAGTGTTTGTCTCCAGCTCATCATCTGTAAAATGAGAAAAATGAGTAAAAGAAGGAAATGGTAAACCACTTGACCTTTATGAAGAAAACCCCAAATGGAATCATAAAGAATCAGATATTATTGAGTAATAGGAATAACATGGTTTCCTGTAGATAGCCTCTGATATCCCTTTTGCCTCTGAAATTCTATGATATTGAAACAGAACACCTAAATTAGACCACATAGCCTCTTAAAGTCTAAGGATTTTGTGATGATCCTAAATGTGTATCCTAAAAATTTCTTCAGTCCTAAAAATAGGTTTCCTACAGCAATTTTTTGCTCAATTCCTTTATAATGACCCAGACTTTAGGGAAAGAAAGGAAAACTCTTTCTACTTTGTAATATGATTATAATTCATTCCTCAATCAAATTATAGATTTATAGATTTCAGAATTTTTCTATTTTTAAAACTTACCATTCACTGGAATAACTGTATCCAAAGCTAAATGTTCATTTGAGTCTGGGCCACAGAGTAACTTTTGGTTATTAGGTGTGTTTTTAAAAATGCTTATCTCCTGCAAAAAGATTTTCACTGTCAGAAAAACATTATTGTTGTCACATGCACAGTGAGATTGGCAGAGTCAGGCAGAACTCCTGAGAAACAATGTTCTCTTCCTCTCTTCCCTTATCTCATTTTCCTCTATTATTGTGACCCAGATAAAAACTGAGTAAAAGTTAGAGCAATATATTTGCATGCTTATCCACAGTTGTGAGTTTGAAGTAGAGACACTTTCTGTTATTAGTATAGGAAAATACAGATGGTGAATTTCCTTCCTTTTTTTTTTTTTTTTTTTTTTTTTTTTTTTTTTTAACAGTATGACAGGATTGGGCAAGACATGAGTTTAGAGTTGGATAGAAAAGGTAAACAAACAAACAAAAAATTAACAAGAGCATTGAAGTACTGGAAAAATATGATGCATTGAGAATCAGAAGATATAATGCTAATCATAGTACTGTTATAACTTTGTGAACTTGGGCAAATTCATTTACCATTTAAGGTCTTTCCTTGTTTATAAAATTAAAGGACATAACTAATTTACCTTTAATTTTTTTATAGTCTTTTATCATATTTTTTATCATATTCTATGATTGTAGGAATTGAAAAACAAGAAATTAAATTCATTTTATTACTAATATTTAATACTAACATTACAAATATTATTACTAATCCTTATTATATTATATAATTATAATATTATATTATATCAATACATTATTATGTGATATTAATATATACTATATTATATTACATATTATATAATATAGTCTATTAATACTAATACTTCTGATAATGTATTAGAGATATTTCATTATTATAGTATTACTTTCCATTGTTATAGTAATTACTTTTAAGTCATTTAATACTTCTTTTAGCTTGTTTATGGCTTATGATCAATCTCAGAGTTAAGAGGAATGAAAATAGGAAACTGAAAAGTAGAAATTAGGCCTGAAATCTAAGATCACACAAGAGACTGATTTCCTCATTTTTCAGGTGTGGAACTCACTTTTCTGTCCCTAAGTGTGTGTTGCAAATTAGTGTTGCAGATAAAATAAGACAAATATACTGAATTGTGTTTCCTTTGGATTTGATTACAATAAAATATTTCATGCAGTTTTGTTGTTGTTCAATTGTTTCAGTATGTCTTACTTTTTGTGACCCCAATTGGGGTTTTCTTGGGAAAGATACTGAAGTGGTTTGCCATTTCCTCTGCAAATTATTTTGCACATGAGAAAAATGAGGCAAACAAGTTTAAGTGACTTGCCCAAGAGACTTACATAGTAAGTATTTAATGCTAGATTTGAACTTGGGACTTTCTGATTTTAGGTCTAGTGCTCTAAGCCTACGTAGTTTTTAATCTATCCTCAAAATGATTACTATATGATATTAATTTGCTTTGGATGGAACAACAGATATTTGAAAATACATGTCTTGTTATGTTTGTCTTATATTGTATGCACATCAAATCATATAAATAGCTTGCATAGTAATAGCCAATATTTGTACAGTGTTTTAAAATTTCCAAAGCATTGTATAAATATTACCTTATTTTTATCCTTACAGCAACCTTGTAAGGTAGGTACTATTATTTTCCTCATTTTGCTGAAGAGGATATCCATAGAAATAAAACAATTTTTGCTCAGGGTCACATAACTGTGTTAAGTATCAGAAACTGAAAAGTAACTTGGATCTTCCCAGAAATCTTTCCAGTTTCATCTAACCACTTCTAAATAAAGTATCTATATGTTTTTAAAATTATTCACACTTCTCTATAGGACATCTATGTGTTTATATAGACACAGAATTATTATTTTTAATATTTCAATGACTTATTTCCTCTAAGGAATCTACATTGCCTTTTACAGTTAAAATAAATTGGCATCTGGAACTTATGGGTAACGGATAAACAAGTTGATGTATATGATAGTTATGGAATATTACTGTACTTTAGGAAATGATAAGGTCCATGATTTTGGAAAAGGAAAATAAATGGCACAAAATAATGGATTGAAATGAACATAACCAAGAGAAAATGGTGTATAGTAATAAAAATATTGTTTTGTTTTGTTTTCTGAGGCTAGCATTAAGTGACTTGCCCAGGGTCACACAGCTAGGAAATGTTAAGTGTCTGAGATCTGATTTGAACTCAGGTCCTCCTGAATTCAAGGATGGTACTCTATCCACTGCGCCACCTAGCTGCCCCATAATAATATTGTTTTAAGAATGACATTGAACAAATAAGTTATTTTGAATATTTTAAATATCTAAATAATTATAAAGGACATATGAAGAAAGAGAAAGTACTAATTAATATAGACAATATAGAATACTTTTTCATATACACACATACACAGACATATGTATCTATTTTAGTCTAATGGTAGGTAGCTATTTCTAGGGCAGGAAGGGGAAGGGAAAAAAGATATTTATATGATAATGTTGTTGGGGTTTTTTTGAAAGAAATAACAAATTGTGCATAGCAGATTTCCATTTAATCAGCAATCATCTTTTATGTTGTATTGTGTTATGAAAATGCTTGTCTTATTCCATAAATTAAAAAGAAAAGAAAATAAATAGAAAATGACTTTTCTGTTACCTCACTATATTTTTGTACATAACAAGAGCTTTTTATTTTTAAATAATACATTTTTATTTTCAAAATACATGCAAAGATAATTTTTAACATTCACCTTGTAAAACTTTGTATTCCAAATTTTTCTCCCTTCTTTATCCCCAACTCACCCCTAGACAATAAATAATCCAATATATGTTAAACATGTGCAGCTCTTCTATATATATTTCCACATTTATTATGCTGCACAAGAAAAATAAAATCAAAAAGAAAAAAATGAGAATGAATAAAAAGCAAACAAATAACAACAAAAAAGGTGAAAATATGATATTGTAACCTACAGTCCGTCCCCATAGTCTTCTCTTTGTGTGCAGATGGCCTGAATCACCTCATTGTTGAAAAATGTCAAGTCCATGTAAGTCTCTCCAGGCCTTTCTGAAATCATCCTACAGATAGTTGCTTATAGAAAAATAATATTCCATTACTTTCATATATCATAACTTATTCAGTCATTGTCCAACTGATGAATATCCCTCAATTTCCTGTTTCTTGCCACTACAAAAAGAATTGTTACAAATATTTTTGTACATGTGGATCCTTTTTCTTTTTTTATGATCTTTTTGGGATACAGACCCGGTAGCATCTCACCATATTCGCTTCTAATCAAATTAAATATTTATTGTATACTTATTATGTGCAAGATATTGAGATTCTTTACTCAAAGAATTAAAGTGAAAAATTTAAGTTTTTAATCACAGACCCAGAGAAAGCTGGATAAATCAGCCTAGCTACCTGAAGTAGCTAACTTTATGCTGATTTACTATACCTCTTTTAATTGCCTAATAATTTCACGAACTGCAGTGTGGAACTTTTCTCTGATTCACAGAAGAAACCAGTGCCCAGCATATCATTAGGAATGTTTGTTACAGCTGCTCTATTTTCCCTAAACACTTGCAGTTCATCTGAGTTGACCTTTAGGCTTTCATAACTGGGTATCTTGTTTAATCCTCTGTACAATGACTAATCTCTTTGATATTGAGATTCTGGTTTGGAGGTTAGAGACAAGCACTCAAGATATGACAAACTAAGGAATGTTTTTTTGTTTTGTTTTGTTTTGTTTTTTGGATAGGGATTTTTTCCCCCAAGAGTAAAAAGAAGGGGCTCATGAAAACATTCAATATGATCTGTTCCCTTTATCTTACCTTTCAGTTCTTGGGAAAATGCACACAAATGAGCGTATAAGAAAATGACAAAACAGTCATTCTCAGCCCTATCATTCTCAGCCCTATACCCCTGTCAGTCCTAAAGCAAAGCAATAACTCAAGTCTTAAAAAGGATATCATGGACCTGTTTTAACACTACTTTCTAATAGAAATGTCCATTGGTGTGAAAAATATGTATTTTCTATTTATTTAAAGTTTTCTTCCAATCTATGGAAATTTTATTTTAACAATAAAAGGAATTTTTCCACATGTTCTAATATATTATTCTTTTTGGTTCTATAGGAAATGGACTAAAACAAATAACTTAATATACATATATATGTGTGTGTGTATGTATACACACATACAAATACACACACAAACACAGAGAGACATTTATCTATCATTCATTTCTTTAAAAATATTTTATTTATATCTTTTGTTTTTGTCACCCAGATTTCCCTTCTTGCCAGAAAGCCATCTGTAATAATATATTTTTTAAAAAGAAAAAAAAGGAGACAACTATAGCCAATGAACACATGGGAAAATATGACTTTACATGCAATATTTGATATTCATAGACTTTTATGTCCCCGTATCTAAAATCTTTGCAAAGGAAAGGGAGAGAACTATTCTCATGTATTTTATTTGAAGTCAAACTTGTTCTTTATAATTTTATAACATTTTGTTTTAATTGATTTGTGGTTAATTAGTTGGTTGAGAGAAATGACTTTGTAATCTAGATGATGCTGCCTATCTCATGGTACATAATACTAGCCATTAATAATGATCCAAAAATACACCATACTTTTACAATTCACAGAGGACTTTTTTCCTATTATTATTTACACTTTGCTAATTCTATGATGCAAATAGTTCTAATATTATACTACCTCTATTTCATAGATAAGGAAAGCTGAAACTCAGAGAGGTTAAGCTTAACAAAAAATAGGCTTCCACTCAGAAAACTTGGATTGAAGTCCAATAATACCTACATGATTCCACTGTTTGAAATGAATATCCTAGTTGGACTACATATGTAAACATTCATTTATCTCAACATATCTGGGCATTGAAATGAAATAGGTAAAAGAAATTTTCTGTAGCAATGACTGAAAAAAATTCAAAATATTTATTTTACAGAAGATTTTAATCTTCATGTCATAAAATTTTTATATCTACCTGATCCAGATTGGATTCTTCCTAATGACAAAGAAAAACTAAAATTAATTTGATAGAGATTAAAATATTATTTCTCAGAAGTTTTTTTTATATCTTTCTTTTACAGAATTTTCAGAAGTTTTTCTATTATTTAAAATTAAAGTTCTTTTTAGTTCTCTTTTCACTTTGTAGTAATTATACATATTCTTTTTTTTTCTATTTATACAACTTTCCAAACTATATAGAAAACTTTCCATGTTTTCTCTAAATTCCCAATATTTGTTGTTTTTTATTGAACAGCAATATTTCATTATATAATTTGTTTTCAGCCATTCTCTAATAAAAAGAAATTTATCTGGTTACATATTTCTTGGCTAATTCAGAGATTTTATCTATGAATATTAGACATTCCCACATTGAATTTTGTCTCCCTCCCATATTTTAATTAATTTTTATAGTGTGACATAAAATCTTAGAACTGTTTTAATTTGCGTTTCTTTGTGATTTGAAGAATCTTTTCATGTTGTTATTTTAAATTTGTATATAATCCTTTGGAAATTATATATATCTTTATTTATCTTTGGAAAAATAACTGAGGAGCGTGTGTGTGTGTGTGTGTGTGTGTGTGTGTGTGTGTGTATTGAAAGAAAAGAGTGATAACAAGAAAATTTTTTTTCATTAAATGGTAAGACTTTGCTTAAAAAACCAAAAAGCTACCAAGGACTATTTTACTGCACCATCACTGGAATTTTGATTTCTTCTAGTGCTGTTGGCCAGGAAGGTACAGAGATCATGAATAAGTGAATCTTTCTGGGTCCCATTTACTTATATATAAATTTAAAGATACCAAAATAGATGTTTGAAGGTCCTATCCAATTCCAAAACCTGTTAAATATTTAATATGAAGTCATTCACATTTTAAAACAAATTTTTTGGAAGATAGTCCTATTTAGCTTAACTTAATATATATTGTCTATATCCCATAAAGTTTCATGGAATTTTGAACTGAGATTTCTAGGAACTCTAGCAATAATTTCCATATCCACAACATAGCCACAAAGAACTATTCCTATTGCTCTTCCATTAGTTGGCAGCAGTGTTCATGAAATGTGAATTAAATTGCTATTTCAAGTTTACTTGTAGTATTTGAACAGTAAGATGATGACAACTCTTAGACTGGGGAGAGACTTTTGGTATTTGGCTTTAATGAAACCATTTCTCCAGACACAATCTTTTGCTTTCCAGCCAACATCTCATTCTTCAAACTTAATAAAGTTGGCACTAGAAATAAAGTGGTAATTCTAATTATGATTTAAAGCAAATTATAATAAAGATTCCCAGATAGAAAAAGAACATTGAACACTTGGCCCCATTGGCACTGAATATCATTTGGAACATGAACCTTGAAAAAGAAATATTGTTGAAACAATAAATGTCCAGTGAAGATGAGCAATTTTTTTCTCCCAATCACAAAAATTATGAGTTTTGTCATCATTTTTTTTTTCTCTTCCTGGATTTTGAGAGAGTAGATAAATAAGTGATATTCATAGTTGAGACACAGTTAAACAAATTTCACTCTGTGTAGGCCCTACAATAGCATAAAAATACTACAGCCTAAAGAAATATGGGATATTGTTTCATGGACTGCAAGGATATCTTCATTTTAGTACAGCATGCATGCACTCATAAATACACACACAAACATACAATAGACACATTCATGAGTTATAGAACTAATTTCTTTAAATTATGATAGTGTTTATCTTTTATTAAAATAGGTACAAACATAAAAGTTTTATCACTTTATGTAAAATGTGCTTTGACAGTATTTGTGTGTGTGTGTGTATGTGTGTGTGTGTGTGTGTGTGTGTGTGTGTGTGTGTGTGTGTGTGTATTATCATCTTAAAGATAATTAAGAAGAAAGGATTAGGTTTCACTACAAAAGAAGAGCCTTATGTGTCTTTAAAGCATGGTTAGTCTTTAGGAAATTTAACTTGTATTTAATGTCTTGGCATAAATTTTTTAAACAGCTTTGCTTATTTTTTCTATCATTTATTACCATTCCTATAGATAGGTAGTTCCATGCTGTGATTCTTCAACCACAGGCTATCTCTGTGGCTTTGGGTAACTGCCTTAGGTTTTTGTTTGTTTGTTTCCCATATATTGTCCATCTGTGACATAGGATGGGTAGCCTTTCAACCTTCCCCTAAACTGTAAGAGTAACAAATGAATTATCCTGACTGGAATGTTTTTCCCTCTTCTCTCCACAAATGTAATTTAACCATTCCCTTAAGAATCAACCTAATTTCTATGCTTTCCAAAGCCTTAAGATTTGTAGTGAGGCTACCCAAATCTTTTTCTTCATCGAGAGGGTGGTGCTTATAATAAATGCCATAGAACTTAGGATTTTTAACAGAATAGAAAGAGGCACTATAGTCAGATGAACTAGTTTCAAATCTTGCCTCTGATATTTACTACTCATATGACCTTGGGCAAATCATGGAACTTCCTTGGGCTTTTGTTTTCTCATTTGTAAAATATAGGATTCAGCTAGATGGACTCTATATTCCATTTCACTTGTAGAGGTATGATCTCATTGAATTGTTATCTTCCATTATATCATCTGGCATGTTAGTATTGTATTCAGAGTTAATAACTATTTTAAGTTCCTTGAGCCTAGGGAACATATTACGTCTTCTATGACAATTGGCATAGAGCAGAGCACATATGAAATATTTACTAAATAATATCTGACTTGAAGATCTTTATAAGTGTATACCTAATCAATAATTGTGTAGATCCTGCTTGTTAGGAACTATTTGGCTCTTTACTTAAATTTCTTTTCAGAATTGGACAAAGAACAAATCTTACCCTTACAGTCATTAATCATTTTTTCTCGGTATAAAAGTAGGCACTTGTCCACATCTATACAGGTGTCCTTTGCTAACCATGTACCTGAGGTTTGGAGAATTGGTCATTATAAGTCTGGTAGAAGACATAGAAGTCACAGGTCATTGTGATAGTATTCTGCTTTCTGACTCAAGCCTGCATCCCATTTCCTGGCTTTATCTCATACTTGTAATTGATCCTTGGGATTCCCAATTACCAACATTAATAGCCAATTAAATTAAATCATGTCCATTAGAAGAAACATGAAAGAATTTGCACTGATTTGAAGTATGGGGTCTACAACTTCTGACATTTTCTTTTTTTTTCCCTTTCATTTTCAAAGAGAATCAATGATATCATGGGATAATGTTTTGACTTGTGTATGAATTGGATTTAAGTGAGACAGTTACAAAAAGTTGACAGCCACACTTTCTTTTCCAGTCACCAGAATCCAATGGCAAGACAAATGTGAGATGACTGGCAGTGGGTTGTGCAATGAATCACAATGGCATCTTTAATATCTGACCAAATCCTAAGTGCTCCACAGCACCTGCTTCAACCACCTTCATGGCCACTAGAGCAAATTGCTCTCATCTGTCATTCCACCAGAGGAAATCCTTGCATGCTTGGAGTAGACACCCTCCTAATTCATTGTTGGGTTTGAGGACCATCAGTCACCCTCAAATTGGTGTAACCATCTCCCAAGAGAGTTTATCAGGATGTGGTCACTGCTCTTGCCAGAGCTCTTAGTGGAGCAGGGAAGGACCAAGTGACAGGAAGATACCAAAGGTGGATGAGCAGTACTGAAAACTGTTCATCAAGTCCTCCGATCGGAAATACTAGTCCTCTCTGAACACCCCATAATTCACTCATAGATTCCTATGTGAAAATTATGAAAATCTTCCTAAAGATTATTGACTCATAGTACAGGACAAGAACAGTCATGGAGAGAAAGTCTATGACTGCTTATGAAATCCAAGAAAAATAAGGGAATTTGCTTATATATTGTATGTATGAATTAGATATATGCAACTAATAAATTATTACAGTCCAGCTGTGATTGGGCTTTTCCTCAGTCAAATTTATCTATATGTGTCTTTTTTTTTGGATGGAAATATGAATGGAATACTTCATAGGTTTAAATACCTATGGTATTTTGGTTATTTGGAAGTAGTGAAAAATTGTAAAACAGGACCAAGCTACATAACAAATTTTTGAATTTTAGTTGTGCCTCATAATGAACAGGTATATCAAAATATAAGAAAAGATGGATAAATGAGTGGGGAAGCAGAGAATGAAGGATATGATTTTAGAATTCATATCTATAAATAAATGTCATGTAGAAAAGGCATTATTGTTATATTGGTCTACAAAGAGCAAGAAATCCTGAGAGATGGGTACAAATTTCTGAGAGACAAATTTAAGTTAGAGATTATAAAAGAATAAATCAAACATTTGAACAATTGCCATGTTAAAGTGAGCAGACATTGAAAGCTGCTGTCAATGTCAAATAAAACCTTATCTCTGAAATATTTTTTTTTGGGAGACTAAAATTTGTTACTTGGTATCTGCAAGCATCAGGAAATTCTCTAAAACAGTAAGTTAACTTGAATACATATTCTGTACTGGTGGGAGGATTTAATTCCCAGAGAGATCACTATATCTTAAAATCAGAAGTCTGGAACAAATAATATTAAAAATGGAATATTTCACCTCAGATGGTCATAGTTTCCCCTAATTCAAAGGGTTCAAACAGAGAGTGTATGACCATTTGTGACTGTACTGTAGCGTGAATTTCAGGGATAGAGTGCTATTGGCTATTGAAATTCTTCCCAACTCTAAAATTCAATGGCTATAAGTATAGACAGCATCTTAATTTAATGAACAATTCTGGTGTCTGGAACAGAATACTCCATATAGTGTTTAGTAAATGTTTGCAAAAGTTGTTGCAGTGATCATGATATTATTAAATGTAGAAATGAAATCAAATAATTAGATATAATAATAAATTTATTTTAGATTTCAATTTTTAGAGGATACTGGATTGTAAGACTAAATGAATAGGAATACATAGTGACATTTAGAAGAAGAGGCAATATGGAATAGTTGGAAATATGCAAGTTTGGGAATCAAAGGAACTAAATTATCTTTGGGATCATGCACTAATTGTCTAATTTTTTTGATCCTCAGAGTTTATTTAAAAAGTGATTTGATTCCAGCTCTAAATCTAGGAACTTATACACAACACAAAATGGAAAAGGTAAAAGGTGAAATGACTAAGGAAACAAAGTTCAATTTTCTGAATATGTTGATTTATTAAGTAATGCATGACAATTGCCTAACAAACTGGAATCAGATCTCCTCAGATTAGGTATAGACACCAAATCCAAGGAGAAACAGATTTGTTTTATACATTAAAAGCAATTAATCAAACATGGACAATTAATTAAAAAGGAAACAATCCCACATTAGGTAATCTGATTTCTAGTTAAATAAAAGATTAGGGAATTTACAGCTTTGGAGAAGCAGAGCTAGCAAGTTTAATTCCCAAATTCAGAAAAAAAACTTACTCTTCCTAAGTTTCTGTTAAAAAAAAAAAAAGGAACATACGAAAAATACTGATTGATCTGTATGAGCTCAATTTTCAGATTAAACAGATGTGTTGCTTGAGATGCACATTTGTGAGAAAACTCCTTGCATCAACCTTTGGGTCTGACTAGTTTTCTGGTCCGCATAACCTTGGATAAGACAGGAAGCTAAGCAGCAGGAAGAGGTGATCCAGTTCAGAGCTATGTTCAAATAATACAATAGGATTTCATTTTCCTTCTATCATCCTTCCAATTCCCACAATTAAATAAAGTTTTTTTTTTAATAGATTCCTAGAGTTCCTCATAAATACCTATTTAATACATATTATAATTCACTCTAGAGTATAGCAGATCACATTTTTATATACACAAAAATGACTGAAAGATTCAAAGAACAGAAAATCCAACCATTTCTATTTAGTGAACATATATATATATGTGTGTGTGTAGATAGATAGATAGATAGATAGATAGATAGATAGATAGATAGATAGATATTGGCAATCATCAACTTCCAAATCCCCAGAACTAACTCTGAAAACAGCAGTTAGAAAAAAAGTCTGAATCTCTTATACCATGAAGGAAACACAGGTATCAACATTAACATAAAATTCCAAGAAAGAAATATGGTGGAGAAATGATCAAACTACCCATGATGACTAAGAAGAAGCTAACTTGGAAGAAAAAAAAATAAAGTTAAAATAACTACAAGCAAAGCCTCAAGGGGGAAAAATATGAACCGGATACAAGCTGAACAAGAATTTGAGGAAGAACTAAAAATGATCCTCAAGTTCTAATTCAAATAAGAGTTGTAGAGGAAAAATAGGTAAAGACATAAAAGCATAGGAAGAAAACTGTAAAAGAGGCATAAAGCTAACAGCTTAATTTAAAAAAAAAGGTTTAAAAGTTAGTGCAGAAATTAATAATTAAAAAAACCAAATAGAATTAGTCACAAGAAAAAGAGGTGTAAAAATTCAGTGATGGAAATAACTCCTTAAAATCATATTGGTTAAATGGGGGGAGGGGAAGTTCATTAAAGAAAATGATTCCTTTTAAATTAGAGTTATGCAAATGGAAGCTGAAGCAAAAAAAGTCAAAAAAATGAAAAATAAGAAGAAAATGTGGAATACTGTGAAAAAATGTGAAAAACAAAACTAAGCTGGGATTTGGAAGAGATAATTTAAGAATTATTTTGTCACCTGAAAACTATTGGGAAAGAAAAAAAACTAAACATATTTGAAGAAATTGTCAAGTTAAACTGCCTTAATATTCTTAAATAAGAGGGTAAAAGAGAAATTGAAAGAATCCATTGATCATCACCTGAAGGAGATCACAAAATGAAAATTCCCAGAAATAGTAAAGCTAAATTCCAGAGTTCCTGGGTTGGAAAGAAAATACTTTAAAAAAATATATAGTAAGTTTATTTATTTTTAATATACATTGCTTTATGAATTGTGTTGGGAGAGAAAAATCAAATTAAAAGGAAAAAAACATGGGAGTGATTAAAAAAAAGGCATAAAAATGAAGTGAATATAGTATGTGTTGATTTTACATTCAGTTTCCTTAGTTCTTTTTCTGGAAGTAGAAGGCATTTTCTGTCCAGAGTCTATTGGGATTGCTTTGGGTCACTGAACCACTGAGAACCAAGGCTTTTATAGCTGATCATTGCACATTCTTGTTGTTATTATGTGCAATGTATTCCTTGTTCTGCTTGTTTCACTCAGCATCAGTTCATGTAAGTCTGTTCAGGAATTTCTATAATCAACTAGTTCATCATTGTTTTAGAATAATAGCAATCCATTATCTTCACATACCACAACTTGTTCCACCATTCCCCAATTGATGGGCATCCACTCCTTTTCCAATTCTTTGCTACTATAAAAAGAACTGCTACAAACATTTTTGCACATGTGGGTCCTTTGCCCTCCTTTGTGATTTCCTTAGGAAATTGGCTAAAGATCATGTATTTTAATATGTTATTTTTTTTAAAAGCTGCCTATGATCAAATACTGAATTCCTGGTGGATTGCAAATTTATAGAGAATATATGTGCCATCTTTTCTTAAGATTTTCTTACTAGGAACTTGATAAAATCAAATACATGAACTATTTTTCCTAAAGGACTTATTTTTAATAAAAAAAAAAACCTTACTAAATATATGGATTTAGGAATACTATGGTATAGTCTTAGAATCATTGCTGAAGGTCAGATTACAAAATCTGTTGATCAGTGATAACAGAATTTCTGGAATGAATGGTGAGATGCATACCAGACTCCTCAATCTAACCTTTATATCATAAAATTCAATATTGAGGTTCATACCAGACCACTCTTCAGTTCTACCTCTATACCATAGAATTAGCATATCAGTGACATGAAAAACTCTGTCTTGATCCTGGTTCTTTGCTAAATTCTTTTGGAACTTAGCTCACTTCCATTGACATTATACTTATAATAAACTTTTCCCATTGACTTGGAGATGGGTTCAAGCCTATAAAATTCTTTTAAGACACCTCACAACATCAGTCTGCAACTCCAAACTTTTGGGGGCTCCTTTGAATCTCAATAAGCCAATTTGACTAGCATATAAAATGTTTGAAAATCATGGTGCATGCCTAGGCTAAAGTCTGGTGGTGAAAAGTTTTAATGGCCAAAGGAGTTTATATTTTATCCTAAAAGTAAAAAGAGCTTTAGCAGAGGAATGACATCATCAGATCTGGGTCCTAAGAATGACAATTTTGGAGTTGTATGAGCATATGGGTCTTATAAAAATAATATCTTCCTTCTCTACCCAGTTTTTATGAAGAAAAAATGCATAATGAATATGAATTACTTGGGAAACTTAAATATTATACAAATATAAAATAGTATCCATTGATTCCTAATTCATTTTTTTCATGTCTTCACCAATATGAAGTCATGATTAAGTGTACATAGGAACACAGCACTGTGTTAAAACATGCTCATTTTAAAAAGACTGTCAGAGAGAGAACATATCCCTAATAACATAAAAACTAAACTAAAAACTAAAATAAATAAATAAATAAACCACCCCTTTGAAATCACTCATTTCTCCCATTTTGCACTAGATAATGGTTCTGTTGTTGGCTCTCTCGATGGCTCTGGATGGCCTGACATTTTTCTCACCTAAGCTCAAAATGTAATGAGAAATGAATTAGAGTTCAATGAAGGAAGCTTCTTGCCTCCAGAGAAGTGTAAGAAAAAGAATTATTGATTTATTTTCTTTAGTTCATTTCCTGTATTTAGATGGGAAAGTATTGATAAATGGTGAACATGTTTCTCTTGAGGCCCACAGGAATGTGAGTGTAGACCTAATTTTTTGATTTTGTTTTTTGTCTGCTACTTTGACTTTTGGAGACAGAAGCAAGAAACTATGAAAGATTAAAAATAGGTTATTTTCTAGGTTAGAAGCAGTTTGAGAGTTTTTTGTCTAATCACTTCAAAGTACTCTCAAAGCAGTGGCTACTTTAAAATATAATGTGATTTGGGAAAATAAAATATTGAAAGCATTTAAATAGAGGTTATTTACATTACAAAAGCATTCCCTTAAAAGAGTTTTTTGCATTTTTTTTAAAGAGGTTTCTCCTAGGGTTTCTTCAAATATATATTTTTTCTAATGTATTTAAGGTTTTGTTAATAGATCAGTACAAATGTCAGAAGGCCACCACAAATTTCAGTTCAATTCGTGATGAAGCTAATTCATGTCTAGGATAATAATATAAGCAATTTAGATGCTAGGATTGGATTTGGAGTATTTTTACTGTTAGTGGAGATTGTAATACCTAAAAAGTTTTTGTTGGAATAATTTTGGCAATCTTTAATTTTAAAAAAAGATTGTAAACTCCTTAAAGGCAGAGACTTTTATTTATTTTTGAATTCCTCTCTCCTCCCTGTCTTTCTCTTGCTTTTGAAAGAATTGGAACTTAATAAATATTCATTGACTGAATCAACACAATTTTTAGGAATCCTGGAATTTTCTGAGCAGAGTAAGTGAAGTGAGGGAGAAAATTTAATCACATATACAATTCCTGTACAAATCTTTAGCATTATCAATTGACTTCTTGAAATTTTATCCCGGATAGATCACTGGACATATTGCCAGAATAATTAGGTTCAAATCTCACCTTGAACACTCTCTATCATTCAGTTTCTTCTGTAAAATAAGATACTTAGATTAAATGACCTCTAAGTTCCCTTAAAATTCTAAATCTATGATTTGAGATCTTCAAGGAAAGTCTACATGGTCAAGTGATGTACCAATTATGCGTTAGTGGAAATTATAGTGTGAACTTAATGATTACTGAGCTGATTGAATAGTATGAAATTTGAGAGTTGGAAGAGATCTTAGTGCTGCTAATTGTAGAGAAGAATGAACCTGAGTACTATGCCTTTTGTGGAAATATTTTCTTTACAAAGAAAACTCAGGCCAAAGCATCAGTTTTTTCTGTCACTAGAAACCCTCAGGTTGCATTTTATTCCCTTCCTTACTTGGCAACAGTAGGATGAACTAGACAAATTCTATCTTTAAGGAAGCCTCTACTTACAGGTTCATAATCCAAATGCACAAAGTGTTTTTTCATCAAAACAAACCTTTGACTCTAAGACTTTCACATTTCCTGCTCCCCCATTTCTTTTACAACCTAAAATACAACTGTTTGGTGATTTTTAGTATTTGTACTTTAAAAAGCTCTCAGATCTCAAATCTTTACTCTAGTAAGCTAAAGCATCTAGTTAACAAGGATTAACCAGTTTTAGTGCACAGATAACAATGTATTTTCTTTTCAGTTTGGCTACTCATTTTTCAACTCCCAGTCTTGTAGATCACCTGAAAGGTGAGATTCTCCTAGGGTTGTCAAAGAATCCGATTGGAAAACTCCTACCACACTATTCATTTGAAACTGTGTTTTACAAAATCCTCTTCAAAACATGCCCAGTTCCCTTCTAACTTTGAAATTCTATGATTTCACCCAGATCTTATATTTACTAAACATCAGAGCATATGATGGAGAGAAATTTTATGAATGTATGAATGTGGCAAGGCCTTCAACTAAAATTTTTCCTTTGGAGATAAAAACCAATGAAATCAGTACTTACATGATCTAAACTAGAGTTAGAAAATCTGTGCATCAGAATATTCATACTGGAAAGGACCTTTAAAATGTAGTAGAGGTGGCAAAGGCTACCAATGATAAGTGAACTGATTAAGCATCAACTAATAAAGCAATGTACAAAATCTCTTTTTTCATTCCTCTCCGTATTGTTACCCTTACCCTTTGTTTTCTTTATTCAGACATGGGAATTAATGGTATTTTACCTCAGATGCTATCAAATTGAAAATCCAAGTTCAATAAGGATTTGCTAAACCACTGAGTTCCTTGTCCCTTTATTGTGAGCTTGTAGAGATTATGGGAATGAGTTGTTTTAAGAAGAAAAAGAGCACAAAAAATTGCCTACAATTAGACCAACTACCATGTCAGAGCATTCTAGAAGTTTTAATTACCTCTTGGAAGGTGACAGATCCAGATTTTTAAAAAGACCGAGGAAGTTTATAGTTGTATTGTGTTAGAATTCCATGGAAACTTCTCTAACATAGACATGACCCTCTGTAGGCTCCTCCATGATACTGAACTCAGAGAAAGCATTTAAGAAAGCCAGTTGTGTTCTAGAATCAGGAAAATCTGTGATAATGTTATTGTTTGAGAATGTTTCTGAAATGGGAACATCTGACATGTGATTCCATTTCACTGAACTCTGCTTGTATATAATATTTTCCATCCAAAGTTTATTAGAATTGCCTTAGATCACTAAATTGATGAGAAGAACTAACTCCTTCATAGTTGATCATCATAGTCTTAAGGTTCCTTTATACAATTTTCTTTAGTTTGCTTGCTTCACTTTGCATCAGCTTATGTAAATCTTTGCAGAATTTTCTGAAATAAGTCTGTTCAACATTTCTTATAGAAGAATAATATTCCATTATATTCATATACCATACCTTATTCAGCCATTCCCCAATTGATGGGCATCCAGTCACTTTCCAATTCATTGCCACCACAAAAAGAGCTGCTACAAACATTTTTGCACATGTGGATCCTTTTCCCTCTTTTATGATCTCGTTGGGATATAGACCCAATACTGAGACTGCTGGTATACACAATTTATAGACTTTTGGACGTAGTTCCAAATTGCTTGTCAGAATTGCTGGATCGAACTTTGCCAATATTAGTATGCATTATATGGGATTTCTTGCTATTGTTATTATTAACTTGATACTGATAATTATAATAATAGTAAGTGTTGGATCCATAATAGGCATTTTAAAAAAGTTTAATGTTTGAGTAAGCCTGTGAAATTCCATCTGATTTAATTCCTGTTGTCCAGTTTCAGGAACTGAAATAAGTTTCTTTCTATAGCAATAAGCATGCATAGCAAAGAATTAATTTTCTCCCTATACCTTGTTTCCCACTTTCCTTGTTTCTTTTTCTTTCTGTCTCCCTCCTTTCCTCCCTCCTCCCTTTCTCTTTCTTTCTTTTCTTTTTTAGGTTTTCTTTATTTCAGTTGGATTCTGTCAGTTTCTTGAAATGGTATTATATTAAGCATGCTTAAATGACAAGTCTTAAAATATATCATATGCCTGCAGACCAGCTGCAGAGACATCCAAATTGTTTTGAAACTTCTCACATGCTTAAATAGAAGCAGCTATTTTTATGTAAGCTGCAGGTACCCCATGTCTAGTCTCACACAATAATTTCCATAAAGTCTCCCCAATTATCTAGTCATTATAGTGAAACTATGTGTTCTATAGAACCATTCTTTTAGTTTAAAATATTTTGCAAATATTATCTCCTTTGTAATAACAATAATGCCTTATATTATAAATAAATAAATTCTACTCAAGAGCTCAAAGCTCTGAATGTTCCTATCACCTAGGCAATCATTATTTTTAAATTTTAACAGACAGGTGAATCAAGACTCTGAATGTCTGAAGCATGGACATCCTATTTGAGTAACTGTTTCCTTAAACAAAATTGTCCTCTTTCCTACTGCCCATTTAAATTCTTTTATTTTATCAATTCAACCAGAATTTATTAAGAAACTAAAATGTGTGAGGCAGGAAATGCAGTGCATTACAATGGAGATGGAACCACTAAGAACTCTGTTAAAGTCCTACCTTATGGCAAATACTGGCTCTTATTTAACTATTAGAGTTCTAGTGACTTCTTTAACACTATACCTTTCAAAGCAATTTAAACAAATGTGGATTAGAATATAGAATTTCCTATACTAAGGAAACCATGAATACAGACCACTTCAACAAATATTTAGTAAATATTGCATAGCAGGCAATATTTTAAGATTGAAGATATAAAAAAGAACAAATATGTATTGTTTTTGGTTTGGTTTTGTTTCTTTTCTCTTTTTGCCATCAAGGATCTCACATTCTAATTATAAATAACCAGGGAGGCATATAAAATATATATGGTTGGAAGGCAATATGAGATATGAAGACATTAGCAGTTGGGGTTACTTGAAGTAGCCTCCTGAAGAAGAGGAGATATTGGCTGACTTTTGAAGAAAATCAGGAAAACCAAAAGGTAAAATTGAGCTGCCAAAGCATAGGTGGTCAAACAGTATAAAGGAATAAAGGAAGGTGAAATACTATGTTTAAGGAAATTAGGCCAGTATTTCTGGGAAATAGAATCTGCAGAAGAAGTTTGAGAAGCCTGGAAAAAAGGAGTCAGTATATAAGGAGTATTAAATGCTAAACAAAAGTTTATATTTGATCGTGGAGTTTGTAGAGAAATTTGTGGGGAGGGGTAAGAGGGAAGAGAAAAGAGAGAGAGAGAGACAAAAAGAAACAGAGACAGAGAGAAAGGGTGGGGAAGGAGGAATGGAGGGAGAGAGAGAGAGAGAGAGAGAGAGAGAGAGAGAGAGAGAGAGAGAGAGAGAGAGAGAGAGAGAGAGGGAAAAGGGGAAGGAAGAAGGGAGAAGGAGAGGTGAAGTTGAACAGAGATATGTTTATAGGACCTTGATAATTGTTTAAAACATGCATTTGAGTATAAAAAAATCAAGATATTAAATCAATTTGAATGTTACTGGAATAACTGAAGTTGAGTCTTACCTACTGTTATGCTGGTGTGAGTGGCATAAAACAGCTACATGTGAGAAATATTAATATAGGTAAAGCAATGATCAGATTTGACAATGAATAAAACAAGTGAAATGAATGAAAATGAGGAGCCAAAGAAGATGAACAGAAAGTGCTCTCAAAAGGTGTTGTTTTTTTTTTTGGGTTTTTTTCCCCTATAGAATTTTTCCTATCTCTTCCCCTTCCCTCCCCTGAGGGGGAGAGGAAGAAGGGGACAAGTGAATGAAAGATTAAAATTGATGGTTGTCAAGCGATATATAACAGAAAAAGAAAAACTATGAAGAGCTCATTATTTTACATATATATATATATATATACATATATAAATGTTAAATAAAAACTTCATATATATATATATATGCATACATATATATACATGCTTAAGTGTATATATATATATATATATATATATATATATATATATATATATATATACGTTTTCATATATATATATATATATATATAACGTAAGCATGTAGGAGAAATAAGGGAGAAAGTGCTTTGACTCTGGACATAGAGGACCCGGTTTCAAAAATCTGCCTCCATCTCTTAACAGTGCATTGACTTTGGGCAAGTCTGAATCTTAGTTTCCTCATATGTAAAATGAGGTTAGACTAAATGGTCTCTTAGGTTCCTTCTTACTCAAAATATCCTAGCTTTTATATTCATGAGTAATATTTAATATAATGATACATAATAATAAATTAAGCAAATAATAACTGATGCATATGTAACTTATCTATAATTTACATAGTATATAGATATACTCTCATGTATATATTGCTCCTGTGCATTTATACACATACTTATGCACACAACAATGCAATTTGATATGGTACAGGACGTTCCTCCAGAAGGATGGCATATGAGCTGAGCTTTTGAGGTCAATTTGGATGCTAAGAGGAAGAATATATTCTTGATAAGTGAGACAATCCAAAAATCCAGAGACTTTACATAAATATATGAAGAACAATGAGAAGGCTAGATTGACTGAATCATACAAAGATATATAGTATATAAAAAAAATCTAGAAAGGTAGGTTGGTGCTAGGTTTAGAAGGAATTGAAATGCAAAATAAAGGAATTTATGTCTGCTTCTATAGGTAATAAGGAACCAATGGAGTTTATTGATTTGGGGAATGATGTAATTATGCATGTAAAGAAATTTGTTTTGGCTGCTCTACAGAGAATGAGTTTGAGTGGGACAAGAATTAGGGCAATAGCAACAATTAGAGGGCTATAACCATAGTCCAAACCAGGCATAACAAAGGCATGTACTAGGATTGTAGCCTGTGAGCAAAGAAAAGAAAACAGTTATATCTCTTTCCAGAGGTCATTAAATAGTAGCAAATGAAAACAGCATGGAAACAAATTGTAATTTCTTAATGAATAGACAAGAAATTTCACACACACACACACACACACACACACACACATACACACACACACACACAAACACACACACACACACACACACACACACACACAGACACACCATCTATACCAGGGAAGCTCTTATTTGGATATATAATAGTTTCTTACTCTGATTATTAGGAATATAATCTGCTCCTTTCCATTTTCTTCTTTCCCTTCTATGACTATATCATTTATTATTTCTATAGCCATGAAAATCATTTAAGCTTTACAAACAGTTTTTTTTTTTTTTTGAAAAATTGAGAGAGTAGAGTGGTAGTGCTAACTTTATAAGGTTTGGGGGAAGCTAAAATGAAATTATGTATGTAAAGTACTTTATAAATATTAAAACACATTGTATAAATAGCAGATATTATTTCATAATTTAATTTGGATTATGCACTCGAATGCTTCCACCTCATTTGTTTCTTGTTTAAAACACATTTTATTAATGCCTTTTTATTTTACATCTCAGACATCTGTCTGTGCTATAGACTTGAAACTGCATCTGTAATAAAGAAAAAAATTAAATAAAATTAATTGATAAAATAAATGCATCCTAGCCATCTATACAACAGGTATCTGTAGTATTTTCCTCTACCTCCCTTCCCTTAGGTGAGAGAAGTGAAGTCTGTGTAAATAATTTAGTCTCAGGCCAAAATTTGTCAGGACAATTACTCAGAACTCCAGTTCCTTTTAGTGTTTTCATTTATATTCTCAAAGTTATTGTATAAACTGCTTTCCTGCTTATATGTACATGGTATCAGTTTGTGATTCTTCACTGTTTTTTTCTGAATTTTCATATTTTTCATTTTTCTTGCATGAAAATATACCATTATGCAGCATTCTCTCAATCAATGGACATTCATTTTATTTTCAGTTCTTTGTTGTCCCACCCCAGAATTGTACCAGAAATATTTTGACATATATTGGATATTTCTTTCAATGTGTTATCTCAGGAAAATATTCCAAAGGTAAATTAAAGATATAAATAACTTAATCATATTTTCTCTCACATAATTTGGTTGTTTTTTAGAATGTTGGAACAATTCACAATTCTATCAATGTGTAAGTGCATAAAAAATTACTTGAAAACCAGATTCTTGATATGTTTGTAATAGAACTTCCTCTTAAGTTTGCAAATTCCTCCTTCCATTTATTCACCTTTTCCCTTTATCCAAATTTTCTTTTCCTTTGTTGTTGTTGTAAGGATTTGACTTTTGCATTCTAGTGGCCTTCAAGAATGAGATTTCAACTACTGAAACAGTATTTATGAGGAATGCACAAACTTCTTATACAAAGATGACTTTATAGATCCAATATTGCCAATAGAATGTGTGCTTTTAGTTTATTTCTAAAGAATAGAGTGATTATACTAACTCATCCACACTCTCACTTTTGCTTCCAGTAGATCAATGACATATGTTGTTAATGGCTTGCTAGCTTTGGAATATAGCTTGGTCCTGAAAAAGAGAGATTTTTCTTGTTGAAACACTCATTATCCTTGGTCAAGATTACTTTTAAATTTCATCTCTCTTATTAGCAAAATAATTTCTCTTTACTCAGGTCTCTAAATTCTTTTGTCCTTGCTATTCTATCTCTATCCTGAATAATTATTGATATTTAATAGCAACTTGATTTTTGTTGATAACAGCTCTGTGACAGGGCAAATACATTATCATTCCTATTTTATAAATAAAGAAACTGGCTCAGAGAAATTTAATAATTAGGTCATAGTTATATAGTCAACTGTCAGAAGAAGGATTTAAATCCTGTTTTCTCCAAAATCTTGGACAAGTAGCCTTTCTATTATACCATATTATCTCTCAAATTCTTGAATACTTGAATGAGAGTAACTATACTCAAGTTGCTTTGAAATGCTGTAATCATTACTGGTTCAAATAAGCTCAAAAGAGAAATTTAATAGATTCACTTAAAATAAACATCTGTATTCTACCTGTACCCATATATATTTCTATCCTCTTTGTTAAGATAAAGGGGCTAAACTAATTGGCCTTTAACAGAGTGGTAATATAGGACAATTTTCATGGGGATCTGGTTTATCCATAAAGAGTTTGTTTCCTTTATCAAATTACCAACTTTATCTGGAGTATAAAAGAATAGATAGACATGGTTTCTCTACAGTTACTGTATCATCTTTTTTTTTATGTCTTATTCATTAACATCCTTGTTTATATTTCTCCCTTCTGTTAGTCTTCCCTTTTCCTTTCCCCTTTCTTCTCTTAATTCACTATAGGGTGAAACAAATTCCAATATCAAACTAAATATGTAAAATTGAAACAATGCTCATCCTTGTCCCTTCTTTCCCACAATTGCAATAGATCTTTTTTGCCTCTTCATATAATGTCCTTTATCCCATTTGTCTCTCTTTTCCTCTTTTCCCAGTACAATCTCTTTTCTACCTGTAGTTTCTTTTTAAAATCATTACTTTAAAATCTACTTATACCTATATGCTCTATTTATAGCCCTAACAAAGCTACAGTCCTTAAGAGTTATACATATCATCTTCTTATGTAGGGATGTAAACATTTTAACCTTTAAAAGCATGTTTTTTTCCTTCTTTTTTACTTTCTTAGGTTTCTTTTGAATTCTATATTTGAAGACTAAATTTTCTGTTCAGCTCTGGTCTTTTCATAAAAATTAATTGAAAATCCCCTTTTTCATTGAATATCCATTTTTTCCTCAGAAATATGATGCTTACTTTTGTTGTGTAGTTGATTCTTAGCTATAGTTAAAAAAAAGTTTTTTTGCCCTTCAGAATATATAATATTCCAAGCCCTTCTTAAAGTGGAAGTTCCTAAATCCTGGGTAATCCTGATTGTTGCTCCTTCATATTTGAATTGTTTGTTTCTGTCTGCTTGACTATTTTTCTCCTTAATCTGATAATTCTGGAATTTAGCTATAACATTCCTTGGAGTTTTCATTTTGGGGTCTCTTTTGGGAAGAGATTTGTGGATTATTTCAATAGCTATTTTATCTTCTGGTTCAAGGATATCAGGGCAGTTTCTTTGATGATTTCTTGAAAGACATTGTGCAGACTTTTTCATCATGCTTTTTGGGTAGTCCAATAATTCTTAGAATGTCCCTCATGGATCTATTTTCCAGGTCAGACATTTTTCCATTGAGGTATTTTACATTTTCTTCTATTCTTTTTTCATTGGGCAAGGGAGGGTGTTATTTGACTAATTATTGAAGTTTCATTGAGTCATTCACTTTCATTTGTCCAATTCTAAATTTTAGTGAATTATTTTCTTCAGTTGGATTTTTTAACCTCCATTTGCATTTGGCCAATTGTATTTTTAAAAGAGTTGTTTTATTCATTGTATTTTTTTCCATTTCATCAATTATTTTTCTTAAGGAGTTGTTCTATTTTTCTATTTCACCAATTATGTTTTTAAGGAATTTTTTCTTTAATCAATTTATGTATTTCCTTTTCCAAACTCTCTTGAAAAGCTATCATTTCCTTTCCCCATCTTTCTTCTAACTCTCTTTTGAGATTCTTTTTTGAATTGTTCCAAAACAGCCTTTTGAGTTGGAAGTCAGTTCATATTTCCCTTTGAGGTTGAGGCTTTAACTGGAGGCATTTTGTTGTTAGTGTCCAAAAAGTTTAGGTACTATTCTTCCATGGTAATAGCCATCTGTGGTTAGAGCTCTTTTTGCTTCTTTGCTCAATTTTAAAGGTTGAGGTCTGCTCCTAGGGTACAGGAAAGATCATTCTGAGCTTACTTTACAGGGCAAAAGGGGCTTATTACTGCCCTCGGACTGGTGCTATAGGCTTTCCCCCTATGCTAGGTGGCCTGGCCAAGTCCCTCCTATTATTCTGGGGCCCAGGGGCTTATATTTGTCTTCTATAATTGTGTTGGAGTCCTCACAGCTAATCTGCTAATCTCCTGGCTTCTGAACCAGAACAAAGTACCCATTATTCCTATAATTTGGCTAAGATGCTCCTGGAATTAGATTCTCTATGGGGCTTCTCTACCCTGGACTTCCCTATAGTGTGGCTGAGCTGATTTGCATCCCCCTCTTCCCCAAGATATCTTTTGCTGGAAATTTATTACAATCTAAATACTTGTTGGTCTTGTCACTCCAAAATCCTTTCAGAGGCTTGATCTAGAGATTATACTGAGGAAAACCAGGAAGGGTTTGGGCAAAGTCCTGTCTATTCTTTACCATTTTTGGCTCCAACCCCTATATTTCTCATATATTACCATTTCCCTCAAAATTTCATTCAGTCCCAAAGTATTCCTGGTTTATAGTTTTTCTTCTTTTTTTTCAGTCTCAACTAAAAACAATACAAAAACCAACAAACAAAAATTCAGAAAATCAGTCAAGTAGTAAGGAAGGTAGAGGAAAATAATTTATTCTTCTCTGCTAAGCTCTGTGGCAAGAGATAAATAGTATAAAACCATTTCCTGTCCTCATTAAAATAACTCAATCTAGTGATTTATATTGGATTAACTACAGTACTACATTTGTGCTTTCTATACATTACTTTCTCCTGCTAAATTTCCACCAAAATGATGCTTACTTTTCTCTAGGAATTTACTACTACTTACATCTAGAATTTTTGTTTAAAAATTTTCCTATTTTATACCATCTACCATCCAGCAAGGTTAGCTTCCCTACATATAATCTACTATAAATATCGGCATTGCAAATTTAAAAAATATTAAATTGCTATCCAAAATATATTTCAAAGTCTACTATTTGTATTAGCTCTTATATCTTTCTTACTTCTATTTATATTTGCAATGTTTCCTCTTTCATCACTTAGGTACAGATAAATGAATATTATTAGCATCTTATCACCATTGCTGACTTCTATTATGATCCATATTTTTTCTTCATTCCAGGAAAAAGTTTTTTTTTTTTTTCCATTCAATTATAGAAGCATTTCTATAATTGTGCATGAAATAACAAGGTAAATAGCAGAACTATTTGTTTTATCATTACTGATGGGGATAGAAGATGAGAAAAATGACATCAAAATTATGATGGGAGAAATTTAGGCTTGATTAATGAAAGAATTTCTCATGTGACTTTGTCAAAATCCCTTCACCTCTTTGGCCATCAGTTTTCTTATTTGAAAAATAGAATGAGAAATGCTTGCTGATTCAACAATGTAATAAAGCAAAGCATGGGATTTCATCTTCTAAAAATGTTATACATATATTTTAAGTGGATTTTTTTTTCATTTCACCTATTCCCCAAGAACTTGGAACAGCTTACAGATTATTAAAACACTGCAAAGATAAAACATTTAAAAGATAAAACTGAGCAGATTCCATCTGCAGGAAAGATCAGCAGTAGTTGCTTTGAGGCACTTGAGTGAAGTAGATTACAACATTTGGGCAATAAATTTGAGTTTGAGCTTTCTGGCAGCTAAGGAAAAAAAAAGGCAAAGAAAAAAAAAGAGAACATGTTGGGCTGTGTAGGGTTTTTTTTTGTGTTTTTTTTTTTTTTAAGTTTCTGCCCTTAGAAAGCATTTTTTTCTGTAGAAACAAAATAAAAATTCTTATAATAAATTCCTGTATTCAAGCAAGAATTAATTTCTTGAATTCATATATAAAGAGCATAAAATGGCATAATAAGTGATATCTCCCCTTGGGGTGCAATGGAAAGCTTCCTATACCTATAGTCAGGAAGACTCATGTTCTTGAGTTCAAAACTGGCCTAGAACACTAGCTAGTTGTCTGACCCTGGACAAGTCAATTAATACATATGCCTCAATTCCCTCATTTCCAAAATGAACTGAAGAAGGGAATGGAAAATCACTCCAGTATTTTTTACAAGAAAGCTCCAAATGGGTAAATGAAGAGTCATATACAATTGAAAAATTACCGAACAACATCCTCTCATGACTTTACCAAACATTCAGTCATGATGTTGAACTAAGTTTGAAGTTATAATGAACAATTTTTACGATTCAGACAAAGATCTGAAAATAGATGTTCAAACAATGATTGAAAACCCAGCATATTATTTCACAATATTGCTAAGGATTAGAATTAGAGACCCCTGGAATAACTAGTTTGCTATTAGGGAAGATATAATCAGTATGCAAAAGGGAAGAATATGGCTACTTGTCAAGGAGTTATTGCTGCTAATTGACTGCTGAGTCCAATTGTTTCCAGTTTTTGAATGACATATATACATATATATATATATATATATATATATATATATACACACACACACACACACATACATATATATAGTCATCTCTTTCTAAATTTTGCACCCCTTGAAGGAGAGGTTTAGTTATGAAAATATTGTAATGGCTCTGGATGAGTTCTCAACTTGAAATGCCATAAAATAAGAAGTTTTAATATTAAATTAAAAATATTAAGAATATTTTATGATATTTCTTAATTATTATATTGAGTTTTACAGACAATTCTGATTGACCTGCCCAGGATCACACAACTAGGAAGTCCGAAGTCAGATTTGAACTCACATCCTCTTGACTTCAGAGCTGGTGCTCTATCCGCTGTGCCACCTAGCAGCCCCATAATACAATTTTTCATTATTTTTTATTAAAGCTTTTATTCACAAAGCATATGGATAGGTTATTTTTCAGCACTGACCCTTGCAAAATCTTTTGTTCCAAATTTTCCCTTCCTCCCCTCACCCACTCCCTTAGCTGGCAGGTAGTCCAATATATGTTAGATATGTTAAAATATATGTTAAATCCAATATAGGTATACATATTTATACAATTATTTTGCTGCATAAGGAAAATCAGATTGAGAAGGAAGAAAAAGAAAAACTGAGAAAAAATGCAAGCAAATAACAACAGAAAGAGTGAGAATGTTATGTTGTGGTCCACATTCAGTTCCCGCAATTCTCTCTCTGGGTGTAGATGGCTCTCTTCTTCACTGAACAGGTAGTACTGGTTTGAATCATCTCACTGAATTCACAATTTTTTTTTAATTTTTATTTTGTTCTCAACCTTCTTGATTTCTCTTTCTATAAGAGTTATTACCTTTTGTTCCTACTCCAAGTCATCTGAATATTCTTCATCTGAATATTCTTCAGTTTCTTTGTCTGGTTAATTATCTATGCTATACTCACTAAGGCATGTCTCAAGGCATTTGTTTTCTATGTGCTATCTCTTTGTGAAGAGATCTGGAATCATCATTCTTTGTGAGAATCTGGAATCATCAGATTGTATGGGTTAAATTATCAGCTCTATGCTAATGACTCTCATTTATATATCTAGGCCTAGTCTCTCACATTCCTGAATTTCAGTTCTGTGTAACCAAATGCTTTTTGTATATTTAGAACTCAATGTCCTATATGTATCCCAAATAGCATATTTAAACAGAACTCATTTTCTATCCAAACTCACTTGCTCTTCTCAACTTTGCGATTATTAAGGTCATTGCTAAACTTTTAATTACTCAGGTTCATAATTTCAGTCACATAATTTCCATTTTTATCTCCACAATATCTCATATACATCTCCTTCTTTCCCTTTATATAACAACCATGATCCTAATTAAGAATTTTATCACATCTCACTCATACTATTATAATAAGTTCTTTTTTGGTTTCCCTAGCTCAAGTCTTTCTTTAAACCATTCAATCCTCTACATAGCCACCAAAGTACTTTTTCCTAAAATACAGGTTTGATAATATTATTTCCTCTACTCATTAAATTTCAGTATATCTAGAATTTTTTTATTCTTCCTCTGAAATCAATCATACTACTACTCTCTGGCATCTAAAGCTCACCAAAACCTATTGCTTTCTTTAACTTTCCAGCTTGCTTACTCATACCTTACTCATTTCTACATACTCTTCAATCTAATGAATTTTTCCCTTAAAAAGAAACTCTATTATCTGTCTGTGTATTTTTAATAGGTTGCCCAACTCAGAACACTTCCCACCCTTACTTTCATCTCTTGCATCCTTGGTTATCTTCAAGATATATATGAAGTGCCAACCCCCCAAGCTACTAGATGCCTTTTTTCTTCAATTATAATGTCTTCCCACCCTCCCCCTCTGTTCTCCTCTCTTGTCCTCTCCTTTTCTCTCTCTCTCTCTCTCTCTCTCTCTCTCTCTCTCTCTCTCTCTCTCTCTCTCTCTCTAAGTATATATATATATATATATATATATATACATATATATATATATATATATATATATATATATAATACTTTATCTAGATGTGTGTGTGTGTGTGTGTATGTGTGTGTGTGTGCTGCTTTTCCTGTCATAATTAAAGTACTTTGTATGGAGAAAGTATTTGAATTTTTTTTCTCTTTATTCCTAGCTATTAGCCTAACACTTGACAGAGAGTGGTTATGATAAATTATTTTTGCTTTATTATGTGATCATATTTTGTAGTTCTAAAATAAAATAAAGATCACAATATTTTAAAAGGGGGAATAAAAATGAGATAACAAAGATAATAGCTATTGCAAAAAATCAGTTTTGGAAAGTTGAAAATTAAATTGCACAGATCACTTTTAATTTGATGAGTATCTGGTAGTCAGGTAAAGGGAGCTGACCCCATCCAGTCTTTTTCTGAACAAATTCTCTTTTTGTCCTTGGAAAATGGGTAATGAAAGTTCTCTTGTGCCTTTTTCTTTCCAGTCATTGTGGTATTGCAAATCTAAGACCCAAATGAGATATGTGACAATCTTACTATTGTAGTAATCCTATAAAGCATCCTTTGCTTACCAAAAAGATTAAGGTAAGATTGTGCTGAACAGGGATAATAGGTAAAGAAATAAAGAATTAGGAACATGTACTCAAATGATAGAATGAAGAACATGAGGGCAAAATGGCTTCTCCCTTTCCCACTATGTGCTCAGCAAATTTAAATTGAGAAATAGAAATATTTATGATAGGATCCTTTTAAAGGGTCAATTAGCACTTAGTATACATCAAGATTACTTACTACTAAGAAGTATTAGGATATATAAAAAACAATAAAGCTGACAAGGCAAAAGTAAAATAATTTAAATACAGTAAAATAACATGTATTCAACAATTACTATGATGCCTGAAAAAGATGCTTTGGTTCCCTTTAAAAGGAAAATAATAAAATAATATTAATCCTTTGAAATACTTGTTTTCATAATTCTCCAGAAGAAAAAAAAAAAAAAAAGAAAAGAAAAAAAAAAAAAAACATTAGGTTGGTCAGACCATGAAGAATTACAGATAAATAGCTCAAGTGTTTCATTGGTATTCTTCCCATGATAGGAGGGAATGAGAAAGGTATATTTGTTGTCTAAAAATTATACATAGACATGAACCATAGTTGCACATTATAGGCAGCAATGGATGGATTTGGGTATTCATTGTTAATGCAGATCCAAAGAATTCCAAATCTAATTAAATATTTGCAAATTTATCAGCAACACTGAGAAAGTCAGTGACTATGATTAGCACCACTTTAAATTTAGGAAACCTAATATCAGAAAATTTAAGTGACCCCCAAGGAATGTGGAGGTTGGAAAGAAGGAAGACTTATAAAAGACTGAAGGGTGATGGATATAGGTGGAAATTAATAGAATTCTATTTCTTTTTTCTCCTTGAAATAATACCAAATAGATTAAGGAAAGATATCCTTATCTATCTGGATGTCACTTTTAAAAAAAACCTATTTTGAATTATGTCATTTAAAAATAAGTGATTGAGGAAATTAATACATTCTAGAGCAGCACATAAGATAGACGTTCTGCTTTTTGTTCCATCTTTTATGGTGGATTTTGGTTTTCATGTTAATGCAAATTTGTCCTGATTATTATAAACTCCTCTTTTCATCTGTGGGATTTTGAGTGATGCTACATTTAAGTTGATGTCTAATCAGATTATTTATCACACTTATTTATTTCTTCTTTTTTAAAACAACAAAACAAATCAACAGACCAACAACAACAATAACAGAAACAAAAACAAAACAAAGCACTTTTAGGGGTATTTTATATTTGGGCTTTATTTCTGATCTCTCTCCTAAAACTAGCTCAAATGTTTTTTTTTTAATAATAGTAGCATTTTTAATGGAACTTTTATGTTTTGACAAGAACTTTACAAATATCACTTCTTTTTATCCTCACCACAACCCTGGGAAGGATGTTATTAACACCCCCACATTTTACAATGAAGAAACTAGGACAAGTACTTGTCCAGGTTCATCACGTAGTTAAGAATAGGTAAGGCAGGATTTGAACTCAGATCTGTAAGACTCTAAGTCTTGCAGTCTAGGTAGTTAGCTACCTAGCTTTTATGGTATTTCCATATTACCTAGAGTGATTCCATGATAATTTTATATTACAGAAGGGAAGATTAAGTAATATAAGCTTTTTTAAAGATATACACCATTTATATTTGTGTATACATATATGTATATATATATATATTTTTTTCCTCCCCTAAGGCCTAGCATTAAGATTAAATTTGTACAATTGAATGTTCATTCAGTTGAATGTAAAGCTCAGTGATGAAAGGGATTGGACTAGATAATTTCCAAATGCTCCCCAAGCTTTAAATCATATGAAGGAATCACATTTTAAATTCAGGTTTTTTTTATCTTGTCTAGTGGTCTCTGTACATAAAGAAACTTGAGCTGAATAATTTTTGATAGAAGATTGGGCTGAGATGATATGTATAAAACCTGCCAGACAGGTGCCTAATAAATACCCTCTTCTCTTCATGCCCTCATTTTGCTTTCCTTTGAATTCATTCTTACTCATAGGACAAGGTCTAACAAGATATGTAATTGTTTTTATTATTGTTGTTTGTTGATTTTTTTAAATTTCTTTATTCCTGCTGATTTGTGTGCTTGTTTCTAGTTTCTCCTAAAATTTGGGGTGGAAATGGGATGTCTGAAGAAACCAGTGTTCTCTTTAGTGGAATTCTGATTAATTAGGTTTCATTGTAGTATTTTTAAGATAAACAATTGTAAATACTCTGATTAGCAAATCTGTTACAGGCTTGGAATTGCCAAAAATTCTTTTTGGCCCATTCTTTTCATTTATTTCATTCAGACATTTAGAGAGTATTGTCACATCTTTCATGTGTTTTTGTTTCTGACTATAAAGGAGAAAAAAAATATATAGGAAAACAGAGGCACATAGAGCTCGTGTAAATGGTCCAAAATCAAGTGTCTCTGACAAAGGTCTGTGTAGGACCCTCTGAGGTTGGCTGAGTAGTTCTGTCATGTCCTCTTATATGCCTTAAGGCTTCTTCAGAGTTAGCTTCAGATAGCAGTGTTGTCAAGTTCAAAATCCTGACCAAAAGTGCTATATTATTGGTGTCACATACTTACATGAAATTGGCCATGAATAAAATCACTGAGACATCTCCGATGACTTACTAGTTAGTCTAGTAAATTGTCAAAAGAGAGTCATATCAAGGTTAGAAAAATTTAGTCAAAGAAATCACAAAATTTCAGGCTTAGAAATGAGGTTAGAGATACTCTGCCTATAACCTCCCTTTTTTATGGAAAGAAAACCAAGAATTAGAGAAAGTGAGGTAGAGCAGAAAAAGCACTAGGTCTGAATCCTTGATAACTGATTTGACTAATCTTGCCATTAATTCATTTCAGTCCCATCCAACTCTTTAAAACTCCATTTGAGATTTTCTTGACAAAGATGCTGGAGTGGTTTGCCATTTCCTCCTCTAGCTCATTTTGTAGAAGAGGAAACTGAGGCAAACCAGGTTAAGTGACTTGCCTAGTGTCATACAACTAATAAGTTTCTCAGGCTAGATTTAAACTCAGGTCTTCCTGACTCCAGCTTCGGTGCTCTATTCACTCTACTATCTAATTTCCTAAGTCTGGCTGATGGTTCTTAGTTTTAAGACCCTTGAACAATACTTCTCTTCATTTTTTTTGCCTTTCAATGTGTTTTTGTTTTTGTCTTTGCCTCTGTTTCTGTCTGCCCCTCCCTCTCCCTTGTATATTTGTGTTGATAGGTAAATGTAGGGAAGGTAAAATTGAGACAAAGGAAGTCAGTCTCATAATCAGTAATATCAGAGTTAAAGATCCATCTCAATCACATATCAGTTGTTTCACCATAGGCAAGTTCCTTAGGCAAATCTCAAAGACTCTTAGGAGCAGGCAAGGTGTTGATGTCCACCACGGGGAGAGTAATTTTTTTCTCTACTTATCACTTTCATCATCATTATCTTCATTATCATCATCATTATTGCCCTCATCATCTTACCTAATATCACAGATCCACTTAATGCTTTATTGTGAACCCAGGTCACCTACTACCTTTGTAGTGTTCCACTATATCAAATGACTATTTAAACTCTTTGAAATGAAGTTAAGTCTGAACAAGACCTGAGTGCTTCTCTACACAGCTAAGTATAAACACATTCATTATATCATTAATCCTCTGTATTCAATAGAATGCTTGCAGCCCTCCATGATATTTATGCACATGAGCAGCTGGAAGTATGATTAATGTTAGCAGTGGAAGCCATTGTTGCAAACTATTGGACAAGGATTAATCAATTTATAGTTTTAGGTAAATGTTTTTTTTTTTTTTTTTTTGGGGGGGGTGGAATAAGAAAAAGCTCCAATAAATACATTTGTAAAGGGCTGGACTAAAATGCAGACTAGCAACAAGGATTTTTTTTTTTTTCTCTTCTCTCTCTTTCTGTCTCTCTGTCTGTCTGTCTCTCTCTTTCCTCCCTTCTCTCTCTCTCTCTCTCTCTCTCTCTCTCTCTCTCTCTCTCTCTCTCTCTCTCTCTCTCTCTCTCTCTCTTTCTCTCTCTCTCTTAATTCCCCCTTACTCTCAACAATTAGCTTTTCCAGAAGCAATTCACTGTTTTAAAGATCAGAATCTCATTATTGTTTTCAATTTAATCTTTACTTTAATGAATAACTATGGAAGATGTATGCAAGCAATTGTAGAATGCCATAAAAATGAATTACAGATCAAGGAACTTCCCTACTAGATAAGATCTGCTGGGAATATACAATTTCCTTCTTTCTTAGAATATGGACATTTTTCCATATTCCATAGAATATGGACATCTTTGATTAATATTCCATAGAATTGAATAGACAAGGAATAATTTGAGAAGTATTTTCAAATTAATAATAAATAGTAGTGCAAGATAGTAAGGCATTGTGATTATTTTTTATATCTAAATATGAGAATATTTTTGAAAGGAAGAAACTTATTTTGGATAAATGAGACAGATTTCTGTTTTTCTTTCCTACTCTCCCCATGTCTAAGCAAGAATCATATAGCTGACTAAAGCTAGGAATCTTGTTACTTTTCAAGGGAAAAGTTCCCAAACAGATCTTATACAGCAATTGTAGAAAGTCATTCTGGACGATGGATGATCTAAGTCCTTGTTATTTATGTGACAAATAATCCTGGGGTTTCCAGTGAAAAAAGTATGTTTCCTTTTTCCTTGCCTTCTATTCATAGATATAACAATGAATTTAAAGATCACTCTGTATTATTGCAATTGTTATCACCATTATTATTGTTGTTATTAGGGTAATTTACCCTTCACCCTAATGAAGCAAGTAAGAAACAGTATGATAGAAACAACAGCAGACTAGGAAGCAGAACTGACACTGTATAGCTTAATATCTAGAATTCTAGCATTTTATTTTAAAGTTTGGGATTTGTAAGTACAAGTTTAAAGTTTTTTCTAGCTTCCTTCTTTCTTCTACCTTCTTATTTTTAAAGTAATTCAACCAGCATTCTGCACAAATATCTGTTCTTTTAAAAAGAGCTGCAGTTATTATGTCTCTTTATGCTTAAAGTGTGAAAGTTTTAGTTTGCAAAATATGCATTTCACTGTTTGTCAGTCATACACCATATGGTCTAGCTGCCATCCAGTGTCCATGTTGTAGTTCTCAGTTTAAAGAAAGAAACATACAAATATGACACTGGTGCTAACAATTCCTTTTATTCCTCATATTCAAAACAGCAATAGCAACAGAAATCACAAGAAAATGAGAAGTTAAAAATGAATAAGGCAGCCTCAGTAAATTAACTTCAGTGGCAAATGTGTCCATTTAAAACTTGAGCTATCTTTGTAAATGGAGAATAATGGCCACATGGATAATACAAAAGATTAAATAATAAAAAAGCATATCTTCTTGGCTTCAAGATATAAAATTTCCACAATCTAGAAAATTTAATTGTCCCGTAAAAGGGATTTTGCATGATTCACGTTCAGAAACCACTTATGTCTTGAGTTGTCCAGGAGAGTCATAAGAACTTTGATATTAAGCTGTCTAAAATGTTATAATCTGATATTTTCCCAGATGTATTTAATTTGCTCATCTTAATGAATAGAATTTGCTTTGATCTAAGAATGGTTTCCAAATTTGTTTTAGATATTATTTCCAAATTAAATATTTGTGATATAATGAATAGAAAGACATCTATTTATACAGTGACTTAAGGTTCCCTCTATCCTGATCCAAAATATATATTTCCTGTCTTCTTTTTAATTCATTGGTGGGGTATGGTGGAGTCCAGGTGAATGTGGTTTAAGAAATGGTCTGTAACAATCCTTTTATAATACACTTATTTTAGAGAATAACTGTGGAAACAGAATAGGTAGAAACAGTACAGACAGTTGCAAAATTTCTCCATCATCGTTTAAGAATGCTAGAATGAGTAATGAAGGAGCAATCAGAAGAAAAATTACATTAGATCATCATTCCAGCTGAAAATAAAAAAATCAACCTATATTTAAGTGATCAGGTAGGAATTGTGGAAGAGAAAGAATCTGAGATCATGAACTCAGTATCCAGAGTTCAAAGACAATGCAGAGATTCCTAAAGATAATTCAGATATCTCATAAATCAGGCCAGTATCTGAAGCCAGGAGTAAGGTCTTAAAAGACACTCAGTGCTCAGAGCCCCTACCTTAGAATTGCTCAGCACAGATCTTAGACTTGGTTTATTATTCAGAAAACAAATTCAGTGAAATTTCAAAAAGCAATCAGTAGCATAGAGGGTCTCAAAAAAACTCCCAGCTAAACAAGTAATGCTGAATTGCCCTATCCAGATTTCTTAAAAGAATGCCTTTAAAAACAAACATAAAAACCTTTGAGACTAGGTATGTCTTAAACACATATAAAAAGAGGGTAATAACATTAAAATACCTACAAGTAAAGTTTCAAAGAAAAACATAGGCTGCACATAAAATCAATTAGAATGTCTAAAATGAAACATGGTAGAGGGTTTTTTATAAGCTAAAATTGGTATTACAAATTCATTGAAGCAATTGACGAAAGAATTGGAAAGAAATAGAAGCTTTGGAGAAGAGACTTTGAAAGATAATTGACAGCTAGTTACAAACTCCAAAATCTTACCCAAGTAAAAAAATCTATAAAAATTATACAATACAACCGTTAAATATCTCATAAAACAAGAAATATTAAAAAAAAAAGTCAAAGATTGGAAAAATAGAAGAAAATATGATAATAGAAATTGAACATCACTTGAACAGATTCAAAGTAAAGTAAAACCTGGAAAATAATTTTGTTATATAGCAACAGGAGGAAAAAAAAGAGTAATTTTGAAAGAGTTAAGAACTCTAATATAATGATGTAATAATAATGTAGTGATTCCATAGAAGCAAAGATTCATTTATTTATTTTTAATTAAAGCTGTGTACCATTTCTTTTATCTTCATCTTTAGTATATCTTTGTTTTGTTTCTTATTTTTTCTTTCTGATCTGATTTTTCTTGTCCATGCATGGACAATTCTTCAACATTAGCCCTTGCAAAATCTTGTGTTCTAAATTTTCCCTCCTTCCCTCACTCTCTCCCCTAGGTGATAAGTAATCAAATGTATGTTAAACATGTTAAAATATATGTTAAATCCAACATATGCACACATATATTTACAATAACCTTGCTGCACAAGAAAAAACAGATCAAAAAGGAAAAAATAAGAAAGAAAACAAAATGCAAGCAAACAACAAGAGTGAAAATGTTATTTTGTGATTCACACTCAGTTTCCACAGTCCTCTCTCTATATGGGGATGGCTCTCTTCATCTCAAGATGATTAGAACTGGCCTCAATCATTTCATTGTTAGAAAGAACCATGTCCATCAGAATTGATCGTCGTTGTATAATTTTATTGTTGCCGTGTATAATGATCTCCTGGTTCTGCTCATTTGACTTAGCATTGTAAATCTCTCAAGGCCTCTCTGAAATCATCCTGCTTATCATTTATTATAGAATAATAACATTCCATAATATTCATATACCACAACTCATTCAGTCATTCTCCAATTGATGGGCATCCACACAGTTTCTAGTTTCTGGCCACTACAAAGAGGGCTGCCACAAACATTTTTTGCACATGTGGGTCCCTGTCCCTCCTTTAAGATCTCTTTGATATATAAGCCCAATAGAAATACTGCTGCATCAAAGGGTATGTACTGTTTGATAACTTTTTGAGCATAGTTCCAAATTAAGGAACAATGATTTATAATGCTGTATACCTCCTGACAGAAATGATGGACAAGATACTAAATATGCAGAACTAGAGGCACATTTTTGGACTTAGCCAATGTGGGGATATGTTTTGCTTGAGTATATTTGTTCATTGAAGGGTTTTCTTTTTTGTTTTTGTTTTTCCAGTTGGATGGCAGAGGGAGAATGAACAAGAGATAGAGCAGATGGTTGTTCATTGTAAAAAGGAAAATTATAAAAAATGAAAATGCAATTCTATCACTTGGGTTCTTTGATCAAACTGTATAAACAGTGATGTTGGCATTGTCTCTGATGATTAAGATTGCAACTTATTCATGATATCAACATGTGTAATTCTTACCCCTGTTCTTCCATATGTGTTTATGAAAGGAATGTATTGAAAATGCTTGTAGGTTTTCTTCTAGTTTTCTTAATATTGTATAGCATCCAATAAGACTTGTTAGTTTTCTATGACTTATTCCACTGATTCCACTCTATGATTTTTTCCACATATTGACTTAATTGTTTTGTCATCAGACCCACCTCTTTTGAGATTCTCTTATACAGAGTGAATTGCTGACTTTTTATCAAATATTAGATAACTAGGTAGATAGGTAGATAGATAGATAGGTAGATAGATGGATAAAATGGCAGATTGGGTTTATGGATCTTCTGCTGCCTGTTTAACATTTGTCTAGTTCAATTTCTACATTTAATTTCTGTCAAATGTTAAGTGCATAGATGGACCAATTTTATGTTCCTTGGAATCAGATGCTTCATTTTGACCTAGAATTATTTAATAGAGGAAGGATAAGTACAAAAAAAATGATATCTTTATTAATTAGATATGCAGAAAATGTGCAATTTTTGGATAGGGAATTGAAATTACCAAAGAGTTAAAAGGTAGGAAAACAAGAATCTGGGAAGGCTTCATGCATAAAATAGTAGACAAGAATGATCTTGAATGGAGAAAAGTACTTCAATAGAAAGAGATAATTGATTATAAATCTTTTTATGTTTTGGAGGAAAGGGCCTCTATTTAAAGCACGAGGCAATTTGAACAATGCCATAGAGAAGAGTGGAGGACAGGACAAGAAAAAGCAATAGAGAACAAACCAAGTTGTCTGAACTATAAAATATGAAAAGTCGAGCAATATAAAATAAATCTGGACTGGAAGATTAGAACCAGATTCTCAAAGGAATATAATGCTGGAGTAATCCCATTTTACATCAGTTACTAAATCTTTGTGACCTTAAGAAAGTCTTTAAAAGTCCCTGAGAATCAAATTCTTCATCTGCAAAATGAGAGTTTGAAATAGATAAAGTCTTTGACACTTTTCAGCTCTATCATTCCTTCACCACTGGGAATAGAAGCAAAAATTACAATGTGCTATTCTATTAGTGAGAAACTGGACATAAGGAGAGCTGAAAATTAGGGTGGGGATAAAGGGAATATCAGAAACATTGGAGATACTTCTTCCTTTGGGAAGTTTACAGTCAATCAAGATAGGCAAATCACATGATTAAAAGAAAAGAGAGCATAAAGAACATGATATGCCATGTTGATCAATGGCTTTTGTTGTTCTTGTTCAGTCCTTTTCAGTGAAACAGTCATGTTCAACCATTTGTGATACCTTTTGGAGTTTTCCTAAGAGGGGAGAAAAGATAAAAGAGTGCTTTATCCATTCCTTTTGTCATCTCATTTTACAGAAGAAAATGAGACAAACAAGGTTAAGTGACTTGTCCAGCATCACACAGCTGATAAGTGTCTGAGGTCAGATTTGAATTCAGAAAAAGTTTTCCCTGAATCTCAGCTCAGCACTCTCTCCACTTTTTATCATCTAGCTAATTGAAGTTTATCAAAGAAGGAAGTCATTGGAATGAGGGTTAAGGAAAATAGATTTCATGAAGGAATTTCAAAGATTCACTATATCAATGAAATCTTTAGAATTATGGCAGCATGAAAAAAGGATTGATTTAAGAGAACTGGGGTAATATGATTAGCCATTGTGATGCTGAATTAAATCAAGTTAAAGTGAGAGTAACTATCAGAAAACTTCCTATCAACTGGAGTAATTAGGTAAGAAAGCCCTCCCTATGTGATGGAGGAAACTTGTATTATTAGCTTCCCTGAGATGTACTTCAGAGTATGGTACACCTTCTCATCTACAGCTAAACATTTCTGAATGTCAGATAACTTAGCTATCGAGAATATTGATAATTGTGCTGGGCAAGTATTCCTCTTTTTGGTCCTGTGTGGAATTCATCTTAATTAACTTTTCACACCTCTTCTTTATCAATATGACACTCTTAGATATTTGGGATAAAGATCTATAGGGGAATGACCCAGAGATTTGTCAACAAATGTGGCACTTAAAATTTTCTTAATTAATTTAATAATAATAATAATAATAAATGATGATTTTCAAAATTGCAATGACACAAAATTGGGAGGGCTGACTAACACTGGAATATTTTAGTGGTCTGGACAGATGGGTTGAATCTTATAGAATGACATTTAATAGGAATAAATATGCAGCATTACATTTGGATTAATGAAGTCAGTCTTACTCTATTAAAGATGGATGAAGCATAACTAGGTAACTTGGATATTAAAATCCTGAGTGTTTTAGTATAAGGTAAACCCAATGTGAATGAATAACATAAAATGACTAGTGAAAAAACTTTTCTTGCTCTTAGAGTGAATTTAGAGAATAATGGAGATAACAATCCTACTATTCTCATTTATTGTTATATCACTTCTGGAATTTGGGTTCCATTCAGAGGACTATATGTTATATATAATACTGATAAACCCAAGTGTTCAAAGGAGCTCAAACAAGAAAAGGAAGAATCTTGAGATTATGCCAATGGGAATTGGAGTAATCCACCCACAAGGAGCAGCAGAAAGTGGGGATGTTTATTTGGAGAAAAGAAGATTTGGAGTGAAATCTTCATATACAGCATATTCCAAAATTGTTAGCACAATTTTAAGCTATTAAAACTTAAATATATGCTAAGATTTTTAAAAATGCATTTTCAAAGCTTCATGCAGGAGAGAGAGAATGAGACATGCATAGAATACATGTTATAAGTTTCAAGAAACCTTAGTGTTAATGTTACTGTTTTGTATCCATTCTGCTTCTTACCCAAACTGTGAGTCCCTTTGGGAAATGAAATACATCTTAGCTCTTTTCAGAAATAGCACAATGCTTGTACACTTTAGCCACTCAATATATATGTAGATAGATAGATAGATATAGATAAAATTAAAAGAGTAAGAAATATTTTGAATGCCATTTCCTTCCTCTTCAAAGTGAATATTTTTAATGGGATTTCAGCTATCACTTCTATGCAGATATCTATGGAGAAAAGTTCAGAGATATATTTCCAAACCTGAATCTTCTCCCAAACTAGAGGCCTAGTTAGAATTCTAAAGGACCCCTTAACATGGAGGTTTTACTCACATCTCAACCTCAGCATGACTAAACATTATATTATATTTCTCTCAAAATGTGTTTTTCCTTTTGGCTTCCTTTTTGGCTATTTTTGTTTTTTGTATTTCTGTTTTCCAGGCTAATTCAGAATCTTATTGTAAAAGAAAGCATACCAAAATAAAAATCCAAGAAAAACAAAGCAAGTTTAAAAAAAATGTATTTGTATTCAGAATCCATCAGTTCTTTATCTGGGGTTGGATAGCATTTTTCATGATAATTCCTTCAGAATTATCATGGATCACTATATTGCTTTGGAACAGCTAAGTCATTCGAAGTTGATCATCATATAATATTACTGTTACTGTATACAATGTTCTTATTGCACTTGCATCGTGCTCCTCCTCAACCAAGTACTATCACCCAGGACTGCAATGAAAAACTGAGTATAATCAAAGCAACAGACAACTGACCCCAGTGTTAGCAAAGAGGCTCCTGTATTCTTTCTATGACCATTTGTCTGACCATCTTACTATCTGTGAGCAGAGGGCCTGTTCCTAGTCTGCTAGGGCCTGATCTCTGCTGATGCAGCCCACACTAGACTGTACTCCACTTTCACACTAATGCAACAGGTCTTTCCTATCAAGCTTTTAAGTTGTCGTAAGTTGGAAATTTGTTCCTCCCTATTCTTTTTGGGGGATTCTGCAACTCCAGGACTTATTTTAGAATATTATTTATATGTTTTTAGAGGAGATATGAGGCAAGTACCTGCTTCTTACTTTGTCTCTTGTAGCTTTTTCATCCTATGCTCTTTAAGCTCTAGGAGAATAGATCTAAAAACTCTGTATGTGTTTGTTGTTCCTTTCATTCTGTTGGTGGTTTGGGAGTTTCTGTACATGATCATAGGGTTTTGAAACTGGAGATAATTTAGAATATTTCAAAAACAACCTTATCTTGTGAAGGTAAATAAAAACTAAGTAATTTGTCCATAGTCACAGTTAGATAGGCAAAATGTGAAACTAAATTTCTTTATCACAAGTCCTACCTTTTATCTACTGTGTCATTTTGAGGCAGACCCTAAAACTATTTTACAGAAGTTGATCAAAAAGCCCTGGAACAATTTTATGAGTTTCCTCAATCAATTTGTTAAAATTCTAATGTATTAAGTGCTTAAGAAGTACTTACTGACCAACTTTTTGATTACAGGGAATAAATCTTTGGTGCAAGCTTCCTAGAGTTACCCATTCAAAAGTATTCCCAAATCAAAGACACACAAAGGGTGACTTTTATTCTAGAGTTGTGATCACCAACATAGTGAAATTTTATTTTTGACTTCCGCCTAACTTCAGGAAAACTCTAGGTACATCATGGAACCAGAGTTTAGGTATATTTACTAAATAGATCTCTTTAAATGTGTGGTAGTATATCACAAACAGATTTAGTGTATAACATGGACAACAGTATTTGGAGGGTTTCATGTTAAGTAAAAAGGCTAGATATATCTAGGAAGTACCATGTAGGCTTAACATCAAGCATAGTTAAGTTTGCTACTCTAACTGGGAGGATCATAAACTCCTTCATTGCCAACTTGTTATGGATGTATGGAAGCTACCAATCACTATGTCAAAGGCTGGAACTGGCAGTATGACTTCATTATTGCCTACAAGGTCAACAAAATGGAGGTATAGGGAAACAGCTTTCTCAGCATCTCTGGCCTTGCAAACAGTGGGCTATCTTTGCTTAGGGTAGCTCCAGAGGCAGAGTGCATCTTCAAGTAGGAAGAGATCTGAGATGAAGTCTGGAATGGACAGTGCAGATGGCAAGGCTTGAGAGGTCCCAGAAGTCTAAACGCTTATAAAGTTGATTGAAGCGTACCCCACATTGACAGGTACTCCTCTAATTAAAATCAAAGTCTTGATAAGACAGTTCTAATGAAGTAGTGAAAACATCACAGAAACGAGGGGATAGAGGGAAGTTAAACAGCAGAAGCCCCTGTCCCCAAAAGAAAACTTCTGTAGTACTTGGTACTATATCCATTCTTAGGCTAGAAGTAGAGTTTTTATAGAAGTGATAAGTAACTGCCAGTTGAGACCTCCTAGCCAAGGAGTTTAGTTGATCTAAAGGTTTCTTAAGTTCTTGTGATCAGATTTAGCCTAGCTATTCAGGTATTCCTCAATTCTGAGAAGTTATTTAAACTTGACTAGATACTCAGATTGTCAGGGGGCACCAGTCTCTATTTGCGCAGGCCATAGATTCACCACCAGCTCTGAAATGAAGGTATCTTCAGTCCCTCTGAAATGATGGGAAACTGAACTAAGCCAGCTTGCATGCCTTGAGAGGTCTAGTCACAGAGACAATCTGGTTCATTTTAGTAGAAGGCAGTTGCAAGCTTTCTCATCCACAATCTTTTCAATGTGCTTGGAATTGGTTACCATAGATCATCTCTTATTATTTGGATGCTTGTAGTGACAGTGAAATTCTTCCAAGCTTCCTAATCATCCTAGTCATGGGGATCTTCAAGAAATATCACTTGAGAGTCCTTGATGAATGATTTTTAGAGATTTCTAAGCTCAGTAGGGGAGGTATGCCTATTGGGATCACCAGGAGATGTAAAGTCCAAATCATATTTCCCAGATCGGAAGAATCCTGAAGCAGCAATATTCTTGTCAATTATGACCTTATCAATTTAGTTGGCTTTACTAATAGCATTTTTTATCTGCTCCAGAACTCCTTTATTCTCCAGAGTGTTAAGAGCAAAGACATCCTCATCCCTATGTTAATGGCATACTATCCATATTTCTGTTTAATCACATTCTTCAGTATGTGTTAGATCTCAACTCTGATGTTCATGGATTCCTTCAAATTTGCTGCTCTAACTGGGAGGATCATGAATTCCTTCATTGCCGGCTGGTTATGAAAGTATAGCAGCCATCACTGATTATGTCAAAGGCTGGAACTTACAGGATGACTTCATCATTGCCCACAAGGTCAGCAACATGGCAATATAGGGAGACGCCTTTCTCATCATCTCTGGCCTTACAAACAGATAGAGCTGCTCCTAAAATGGCATTTGCACCAAATTTAGATTTATTGTCAGATACTTCCATCTCCATCATCAATATGACAATCTGCTTCACAACACTTAGTTTCTTATTAATCAGGGTCAGGACAATACATTTATTTATGTGTTCAATCACTTTTGAAACACCTTTCTCTAAATAGCACGTCTTATCAGCTCCAGGGCTTCATGGATGCTGGTAGAAGCACCACTGAGCAAAACTGCTTAAAAAAAAAAAAAAATTCCAATGTAGAGAGCAATTTCTACAGTGTGGTTTTCACAAGAGTAGAATACCTTGTTAGCATGATTTTGAGTATAGACATATTGAATTTCTGTATGAGGCTTCCTGCATTGGACTCAGGGAATGGAGGCCAATGATTAAAAGATTTTCTTTGTGCAGATTTGCTCATACCCACCTCACAATGATCCAACTACTAGAGTGTGCCCAGTTTTTTTTTTTTTTTAATTAGTTAATTTATTTATTTAATTATTTTTTACAAAAATTTTATGCATAGGTAATTTTCCAGCATTGACAATTGCAAAACCTTTTATTTCAACTTTTCCCCTCCTTCCCCCTACCCCTTCCCCTAGATGGCAGGTTGACCAATACATGTTAAATATGTTAAAGTATAAGTTAAATACAATATATGTATACATGTCCAACAGTTATTTTGCAGTACAAAAAGAATTGGACTTTGAAATAGTGTACAATTAGCCTGTGAAGGAAATACAAAATGCAGGCGGACAAAAATAGAGGGATTGGGAATTCTATGTAGTGGTTCATAGTCATTTCCCAGAGTTCTTTCTCTGGGTGTAGCTGGTTCAGTTCATTACTGCTCTATTGGAACTGATTTGGTTCTTTTCATTGTTGAAGAGGGCCACTTCCATCAGAATTGATCATCATACAGTATTGTTGTTGAAGTATATAATGATCTCCTGGTCCTGCTCATTTCACTCAGCATCAGTTCATGTAAGTCTCTCCAGGAGACTTTCTCCTTTCTGAAAGAGTGTACCCAGTTTTATAGATGAGGAAACAAGTCAGAGAATTTAAGGGACCTTCCTATGTTCTCATATTTACTATAAGAGGTAAAATTTGAACTTCTTCTTACTTGACTCCAAGCTAGCCATTTTATGTATTACTTTATCAGCATTGTTATTTGTAGTCCAGATAATTTCACTGCCTTGTTTAGTGTGGTGAATACTGGTTTATTTTTCTCTTCATTTTTAAGTAGTGGTGCCAGCACCCTTTATGGTCAAGGTTCATACCTATTCTATTACCTGCCTATTAAAGTAGTAAGGAAGATAAGCATTACTTCTCCATTGTGTTTTACTCAGAAAACAAAATGCTGTTTATTGTCATAGAAAAATATCAAGGGGCAAAGAAGCTTAGTGCTGACTGATGACCCCTTTCTATTTATTATCCAAACTCCTTTCTACACAAAAATTTCCTATATAAGCTCTACTTGTTTTTCTTCATCCAAGTTCAATTGTGTTATTTCTATATTATTCAGTCAGCCTAGAATGGGGAAAAGCATTCTGTTGAAAGTTAAAACACATCTAAATTCAAATCTCAAAACTAGTGTGAGTTACTGTGAGACCTGGGGAAAGCATTGAATCTTTCTATGCCTTCTGGTCCCTTCTTTATAGAAAAGAAGAGAAACAACAGCCTACCCTCCCTCCCTCTCAAATGACAACATGAGGATAAAACTTGTTTTTATATGTGGCAACACTTTAAAAATATACATTTTTTTTTTCAAAATGCATTTTCTGTATTAGATTTACATCTGGCTTAAAGTTATTTTTGTACCAAAGTAAGTAATTCATTGGAGGAAGAGACAAAAGACTTAAGTGTTAGTCTACCCAATTTTGAACATGATACTTTATTTTATTAGTTTGTACTCTTATCTGTAAAATGAGATGATTAGATAATCTCTGAGATCCTTTTTAGCTCTGTTAGTGATAGATAATGTTTCTAAAGTCTCTTAAGGTATGAAAAGAACTATTAGCATCCTCCTTCCATAAACTATCCTGGAATTCATTTATTTTATATTTATTCTTATAAAAACACACTGTGTGAATATGTATATGAATACATGTTTTTGTATATGGACCATTGATAACAACTTCCTCATTTTACAATAATAAAACTGAGGCACATAGTGATAAGTAATTTTACTAGGGTCATATAGTTATTAAATATTAGAAGCAAAATTTTGTTCTTGCCTTCAGGTCTTATACCTTCTCCAATAGGCTATGCAAGAGATAAAGATACAGTTGGTACTTTTCTCTAATTTATGTGATATATCAATCATTTTGTTCAAATGTAAGTTCAATTTTCTCACAACCAACCACATCTTATTTAAAATTCGAATTTCCTCCTTTTCCTAGCATAATACTCTGGATTCAGGAACTGGGTTTTAAAGAATAAACAAACAAACAAACAAACAAACAAAACAACCTTTCATAAGGAAACAAAATACAAAAACAAAAACAAACTATCATAGACACAGAAATATACAGATTGAAGCTAAAATAATTGGATTTTCTTGGAAAATATGTTTATTGTTCAGTATGCCTAGTCCTGGTCCTGTCCCTAAACCAAAACAATATATGTTATATACAAAACAATGGTTTTCTACATGTCCCTCTGAATTTGAGTTGGGTTCTAGCCTGTTTCCTTATCTAGTGATCCTTTATCCCCCCCTAGAGCCTGCTTCCTACATTTTATCTCAGTCTGGCCTCATAGGTAATCCCTTGTATCTCTTCTTCCTTTCTTCCTGAATCTAATTGTCTTTTTTTTTTGCCAGTAGCAATGCTTGTCTAATTTCAGGGTTATTACCTAGCAGATTTTCAGTAGCACAGATTTTGGAAATTTTGTTATCTATAATATAAAGATATCAAGTGGATATTACTGACTTCAGAGAGAAGCAGCATTTTATAAGAGGAAGTGTATCTGCCTTGGTGTCAGAGGGCTTTAATCTGAATCCTGGCCTAAAAATAATTACTTTGTTTTCTTGACCAAGTCAGGAGACTTAGTCTCCTTATTTGTAAATTGAGAATATTAAAATTCATACAGCCAAATTCTTGGTTGCTCATCAGTGAATCAAAACAAAATATATGTAAAAGTACTTCATAAGCAGAAAGCTCTTTGTAAACTCAAAATCTTTTAGAGTTTGAATGGCTTCATGAAGTTTTCATAAACTGCATGAGGCTCTCTAAGATGGCATTCTTTTGTCCATTCTGGGAATAAACTATTATGCCTTTAGTGGGAAGGTCTTTATTGCTAATTAGTGAACAAATGTTGCATATGAAGGAAAAATATAGTCCGAAAGGAAGGAAAGTTGTGAATAAAATATGAAGTAAAAGAATTTGTCTACCAGTTGATGACTGTCCTTGAAGATGAGATTTGTGCCTTTTGAGTTCATTTATAAATGATGATTTCTTCCCCAGAAATCATTTAAGTTAGATTATGTCTAGGCCTAATATTCTCAATGGGCCAAATAACAGACTATATCTGCTACTTGATGTTTTCCTTTACACAAATGTACACAATTCATTTCGCCTTCAGAAACATAACCTGATTTTTTTTTTGCTTGCTCTTCTTGAATGATATT